>NW_028143885.1:0-19956 GCF_977018435.1 Lepisma saccharinum
ACAGGTTTTTGATACTTGCTGCCAGAACATGGTGGTTTTAGACTGGAAATTCAGCCCGATTATTCTATTTGTGCAAGAGAAAAATGATGATGCCTGCATTTGGAATATATAATTCTTCTTACGGTATTTTGCGTGCCCCCTCAGTAACCTTGTTTTCGATTCACGGAAGCTATGACGTGTATTTCCTGTTTCGCGAACATACGAGAACCTTTCACAATGTCGCATCAGATAATATATAGCAAGAGCGAGTTGGTTGTGTATATAAATCTAGTCTTGGGGAATGGACATGAATATAATGTCAAAATTATTGCATAACTTAAAAGAATATTTATTGCACTGTGCTTTCTAGCAAAAGTAAATGTGGAATGCCCCGGCCCCTCAGAGATTCGAATACTGTTAGTTAAACAGCAAGTATTGTCATATGGACTGACGATTATTATTTTTTTAAAAAAAACAGACCTCGTAGTAAGTTATAACCTGAGCTGTCTTGCAAGTCTCTCGAGTTTGATATCTGGTGCTACTATAAACTGTACACAAGATATACCCAGTCCCTGGCATGAGATGGACGAGGACCTATACAGTTGTACAATGGTTGTTTTTTTTTATTAAAGCATAGCGCTTATTTCCATGTCAGCGCAACATGCATGCAAAGAAGGGAGGGAGACCATAACGGATAATTCTTATTTCGATTTCAATATTTTTGCTAGTCACGCTATCTAGACGAACACTGGAAGATGGGCAAAAGCGAGGGAAAGAGAGAAATGTTATTTTTTGCCCCCCTCTGCCTGTGTGTGATACTAGTTTTACATGCATACGGCTGTATCGTGAAGCGAGGCCGAAAATAATTTTTGAAAGCAGTCTCGAGCATCTTCGCGTTCAGCCAACAAGAGAAATAAACATTACACATGGGTGTGGGGTGCAACAGCCACAGTACGGTAATGTGCATGGATGTTAAAACTTATTAACTACTTCACATCTGTACCCGCACAACTCATCGACAACAAATCAACAATGTTAGGAAATGTGTGCATGACCCCGAGAATACAATTTAAAATCACTGATGTGATATGAACCCTCTTCACTTGTGTGTATTTGAATATGCGAACATGAGGTATTTTGAATAATCGAGGCGGACAATCACAAAAACAGCTTGCAACAGTATGGAGAGTTCAAACTTCAGACGATTTTTGTTAATCTACGAAAAGCCAAGGGCGAACGGAGATCACTACGAAAATTGTAACGCGAGGCTATTTTGGCTAATGGCAACGATGAGGATGAATAATAGTTGTTTTGATGAAATTGAAAAAGTGGGGCACGTCTGCTTCGAAGTGTATTACACCAACAACTACAATTGTCCCTCTTCCCCACACGAGGCGATTAACAGAGGTGTACTTTTGCCGGTCTACGACTCTGAGGGCTCAAGTTACAATGTTTACCTATAGCTGTACATATTTAAAAATGACCTGAGCAATTAAATATTACAATACCGATCCTGATCTTTGTCGGATGACGTAGGTTGCAATCCCACCCCCGATGGCGTATAGACTTAAATGTTTTCATAACATGAAATACTGTTAATGGAAATCTGTCGTTTCTAATGTAAAAATCATATAACAAGAAAAAAAAGAAAATAAATGTTGCGAGCAAATACGGAGCCTCAACCCAAACACATAAATAATCAGACAAGATGTCAACGGTGCGTTCATAACTAACAAGTGATTATTCAAAAATTGAAATAGTGCAGGGGGGGAAACAACCAACTAACTAACTATGCTTCTTAAACCCGAGGACAGCAAATACAAGCCTATTCTGATCTGAGAAAGATCTCTATCTATTTTTTTTCCATCCCAACCGATTTTTTTAGGTCTATTCAACCCCTCATGGTACACGAGGTCCTACTGCCCTGATGGTGGAGGAAGCGAATCTATTTGGACATGAAAGAGTATTATGTGTGGGAGACTATAATTTATACATGTGGTTGCTTGGATGCTTACAGAGGATGCCATAGCTCGTGCGATTGAGGTATTTTATTAAGCACATATTTTGATGAGTGTAAAGAATTAAATAAGTCACAAGGGGCTGAGGCATGGTTCGAATTTCTCGATCTAGGTATGGATGCAGACAGACACGAAGTTTTGTGTGTGGACACAAATGATAATGGAAAAATGCCGTTCACCCCGATAGCATAGTGGTAATGTTGTTCTTGCCTCGTTTCCATCGACAACATAGTGGTTACACTGTCCAATATTAAGAAGTTCTCAAAATTATTCAATTATTTTCTCTCTTCTTCTTCTATCATCTCGGTAACCAAAAAAAAGGTTTTCTCAAACGTTTAGAGGACTACGAAAACGTTGAAATGTAAAATATTGTTGCATTGTAATCAAAAAAGAATTCGTTGAATATGCCTAACCTAAAATAAAATTCAAGAATTAATAGAGTTAAATATTTGCTACTCTGAAATGGCGACGGCTATCATAATATTATTTTCAGCAGGATAATAATGACAATATTATATATATTAAGGATTGGGCCCGAGGGATTCTTATTTACTACACTCGTTTCTAACCTGTCCATACTGGAAACCGAAAACACAAGTACGAGACACTAACTTGGGAGAGGACATGCAAAAACTCTGCGGGGGCTCATCTTAAAAACTTTAGTAGATGTTTGTCATGGAACTCCCTCCTTAAATTTGATTCGAAAGGCACAAATATTCCGGTTCTTGAATAAGAAGCGCGTATGCCTTCGGAAAGAGAGAAGAAGAAATAAATAAATCAACTCATGCATATTCTTCATGTACGTACGCTTGGTGACAAGAAACAGTATTTTTTTTTCTCTTCAAGAAATTGTTTTCAACTTTTTGCTAGGTGACCCAACAGGAGTGGACGAAATAGCTTATTCATTCAAACTGGAAGCTTGCTTTTTTTTCAACAATGGAAAACACATTATTTCCAGTGAAATATCGACTCAACTACCTAGAATGGCTACCACGGGCTTGGTGACTGAATACTAAAAAACTATCGAGCGACTTACTTCACAGCAGTGTCACTTAGTTTCAACAAGAACAGTTCAAGGCTTCCCGGGTGTCCTGCAAGGTTCGGTATTTATTTTTTTTAATAGCAAGCAGATGAACTGGCCTTACAATATGAAGACCCCTTTCACTGTGTCGGTTGTAGTTATTTTCTGGTAATTATGTCTTGCCGATGGCGTTGTCGCTTTGTAATCATACTTAGGAGTTATTTTTTTTATTTTGCCTTTCGCGACATGTTCGACTAATCGTGACAATACGTTTCAACTTTTCTGCATAAACGTTGATCATCGTTTATCTTGTCCGCATTGATTAATCTTCTTATGTTTTTTTTTGTTTTTTCGTCGCGTCCATCTCTTCTGTTATCACAATCGAGACTTCTAGATTATTATTTTTTCTGCCTGCAATTTTAGAAATGTAATTTTTCATGATCATCCAGCGAACGCCTGAGACATTTCAGCAAAATGTCGATTATTCAATGGATGTTGTAAGGTTCCATGTTTTTTTTTCACTATCTCTTGTTTGGTCGATTTTGAATTTGGGAGTTATTTTTTTTTATTTTGCCTTTCGCGACATGTTCGACTAATCGTGACAATACGTTTCAACCTTTCTACATAAACGTTGAAACGTTTCAACGAACAAACGTTTGTTCGTTGAAACGTTTCAACGTTTATGTAGAAAGGTTGAAACGTATTGTCACGATTAGTCGAACATGTCGCGAAAGGCAAAATAAAAAAAAATAACTCCCAAATTCAAAATCGACCAAACAAGAGATAGTGAAAAAAAAACATGGAACCTTACAACATCCATTGAATAATCGACATTTTGCTGAAATGTCTCAGGCGTTCGCTGGATGATCATGAAAAATTACATTTCTAAAATTGCAGGCAGAAAAAATAATAATCTAGAAGTCTCGATTGTGATAACAGAAGAGATGGACGCGACGAAAAAACAAAAAAAAACATAAGAAGATTAATCAATGCGGACAAGATAAACGATGATCAACGTTTATGCAGAAAAGTTGAAACGTATTGTCACGATTAGTCGAACATGTCGCGAAAGGCAAAATAAAAAAAATAACTCCTAAGTATGATTACAAAGCGACAACGCCATCGGCAAGACATAATTACCAGAAAATAACTACAACCGACACAGTGAAAGGGGTCTTCATATTGTAAGGCCAGTTCATCTGCTTGCTATTAAAAAAAATAAATACCGAACCTTGCAGGACACCCGGGAAGCCTTGAACTGTTCTTGTTGAAACTAAGTGACACTGCTGTGAAGTAAGTCGCTCGATAGTTTTTTAGTATTCAGTCACCAAGCCCGTGGTAGCCATTCTAGGTAGTTGAGTCGATATTTCACTGGAAATAATGTGTTTTCCATTGTTGAAAAAAAAGCAAGCTTCCAGTTTGAATGAATAAGCTATTTCGTCCACTCCTGTTGGGTCACCTAGCAAAAAGTTGAAAACAATTTCTTGAAGAGAAAAAAAAATACTGTTTCTTGTCACCAAGCGTACGTACATGAAGAATATGCATGAGTTGATTTATTTATTTCTTCTTCTCTCTTTCCGAAGGCATACGCGCTTCTTATTCAAGAACCGGAATATTTGTGCCTTTCGAATCAAATTTAAGGAGGGAGTTCCATGACAAACATCTACTGAAGTTTTTAAGATGAGCCCCCGCAGAGTTTTTGCATGTCCTCTCCCAAGTTAGTGTCTCGTACTTGTGTTTTCGGTTTCCAGTATGGACAGGTTAGAAACGAGTGTAGTGAATAAGAATCCCTCGGGCCCAATCCTTAATATATATAATATTGTCATTATTATCCTGCTGAAAATAATATTATGATAGCCGTCGCCATTTCAGAGTAGCAAATATTTAACTCTATTAATTCTTGAATTTTATTTTAGGTTAGGCATATTCAACGAATTCTTTTTTGATTACAATGCAACAATATTTTACATTTCAACGTTTTCGTAGTCCTCTAAACGTTTGAGAAAACCTTTTTTTGGTTACCGAGATGATAGAAGAAGAAGAGAGAAAATAATTGAATAATTTTGAGAACTTCTTAATATTGGACAGTATAACCACTATGTTGTCGATGGAAACGAGGCAAGAACAACATTACCACTATGCTATTGGGGTGAACGGCATTTTTCCATTATCATTTGTATCCACACACAAAACTTCGTGTCTGTCTGCATCCATACCTAGATCGAGAAATTCGAACCATGCCTCAGCCCCTTGTGACTTATTTAATTCTTTACACTCATCAAAATATGTGCTTAATAAAATACCTCAATCGCACGAGCTATGGCATCCTCTGTAAGCATCCAAGCAACCACATGTATAAATTATAGTCTCCCACACATAATGCTCTTTCATGTCCAAATAGATTCGCTTCCTCCACCATCAGGGCAGTAGGAGCTCGTGTACCATGAGGGGTTGAATAGACCTAAAAAAAATCGGTTGGGATGGAAAAAAAATAGATAGAGATCTTTCTCAGATCAGAATAGGCTTGTATTTGCTGTCCTCGGGTTTAAGAAGCATAGTTAGTTAGTTGGTTGTTTCCCCCCCTGCACTATTTCAATTTTTGAATAATCACTTGTTAGTTATGAACGCACCGTTGACATCTTGTCTGATTATTTATGTGTTTGGGTTGAGGCTCCGTATTTGCTCGCAACATTTATTTTCTTTTTTTTCTTGTTATATGATTTTTACATTAGAAACGACAGATTTCCATTAACAGTATTTCATGTTATGAAAACATTTAAGTCTATACGCCATCGGGGGTGGGATTGCAACCTACGTCATCCGACAAAGATCAGGATCGGTATTGTAATATTTAATTGCTCAGGTCATTTTTAAATATGTACAGCTATAGGTAAACATTGTAACTTGAGCCCTCAGAGTCGTAGACCGGCAAAAGTACACCTCTGTTAATCGCCTCGTGTGGGGAAGAGGGACAATTGTAGTTGTTGGTATAATGCACTTCGAAGCAGACGTGCCCCACTTTTTCAATTTCATCAAAACAACTATTATTCATCCTCATCGTTGCCATTAGCCAAAATAGCCTCGCGTTACAATTTTCGTAGTGATCTCCGTTCGCCCCTTGGCTTTTCGTAGATTAACAAAAATCGTCTGAAGTTTGAACTCTCCATACTGTTGCAAGCTGTTTTTGTGATTGTCCGCCTCGATTATTCAAAATACCTCATGTTCGCATATTCAAATACACACAAGTGAAGAGGGTTCATATCACATCAGTGATTTTAAATTGTATTCTCGGGGTCATGCACACATTTCCTAACATTGTTGATTTGTTGTCGATGAGTTGTGCGGGTACAGATGTGAAGTAGTTAATAAGTTTTAACATCCATGCACATTACCGTACTGTGGCTGTTGCACCCCACACCCATGTGTAATGTTTTATTTCTCTTGTTGGCTGAACGCGAAGATGCTCGAGACTGCTTTCAAAAATTATTTTCGGCCTCGCTTCACGATACAGCCGTATGCATGTAAAACTAGTATATCACACACAGGCAGAGGGGGGGGGGCAAAAAATAACATTTCTCTCTTTCCCTCGCTTTTGCCCATCTTCCAGTGTTCGTCTAGATAGCGTGACTAGCAAAAATATTGAAATCGAAATAAGAATTATCCGTTATGGTCTCCCTCCCTTCTTTGCATGCATGTTGCGCTGACATGGAAATAAGCGCTATGCTTTAATAAAAAAAAACAACCATTGTACAACTGTATAGGTCCTCGTCCATCTCATGCCAGGGACTGGGTATATCTTGTGTACAGTTTATAGTAGCACCAGATATCAAACTCAAGAGACTTGCAAGACAGCTCAGGTTATAACTTACTACGAGGTCTGTTTTTTTTAAAAAAATAATAATCGTCAGTCCATATGACAATACTTGCTGTTTAACTAACAGTATTCGAATCTCTGAGGGGCCGGGGCATTCCACATTTACTTTTGCTAGAAAGCGCAGTGCAATAAATATTCTTTTAAGTTATGCAATAATTTTGACATTATATTCATGTCCATTCCCCAAGACTAGATTTATATACACAACCAACTCGCTCTTGCTATATATTATCTGATGCGACATTGTGAAAGGTTCTCGTATGTTCGCAAAACAGGAAATACACGTCATAGCTTCCGTGAATCGAAAACAAGGTTACTGAGGGGGGCACGCAAAATACCGTAAGAAGAATTATATATTCCAAATGCAGGCATCATCATTTTTCTCTTGCACAAATAGAATAATCGGGCTGAATTTCCAGTCTAAAACCACCATGTTCTGGCAGCAAGTATCAAAAACCTGTGGTAATTTTATTATATGATAGGAGGTGAGTGAAATAGTTGTTGCAAGTTATCTTTTAAACCCAGTACGTGTGTAGGAAAAACTGCGTATAAGCTGTCTGTGTGTCAGGTGGTCGTGTCGTTCGCTAGTTGTATGTCACAGCTTAACCCGTACTAGGTAATATTTTTACATGAGGTAAGTTGGCATACTCTGGTAGGGTATATGTTTCAAGCCTCTAGCTGTAGAGCCTATTTGCAAAAAAAAATAAGTTTGGTAACACTACTCGTCGAAAGCAGCTCAAACAGTGTTGTTAGCTGTAGGTTAATTTTCCCCGTTATACAATTGCAAGAAGTGAGTTGCTTATAGCCTATCTGGAAGACTTGGTGTGTGTGTGTCCATGGCTTATGTCGTAGGTTAATAAAATTTGCAATAGATCTTGTGTGTGTTGGCAACCGTCAGCCCTTACATGTGATATAGCAGCCTTACTTATTGTAAGACATAGTGTGTATGTATGAGTGGGGGAGGTTAGTTTAGTTCACGATAGATCGACCTGTCACGCTATGACCAATTTCTGCTTTTGAGTCACCTGTAAGGCTATATGTGGGTGGGTAAGGGAGCTTAGTTTAATTCACGATAGATCACATTTTAAATTTGTTCACTCTCTCTGTGTCTGTGTGTCAGGTGGTCGTGTCGATCGCTAGTTGTATGTCACAGATTAACCTAGGTACTTCAAAAAATAAAATTGTATGTATCTCATGTCGAACTAGAAACAAAAAAATCAAACATTAAGCATGCATGCAGATTAATTAAGCTGTAAATTTAAAATTTGGCCTCCCCCAAATCGCATTTCATACATACATACATGTGGAGGACCCGTGGCCCACCTCCCAAGAGGTTTGGTTAGCATGCAATAGATCAGTATGCAATTTAATATCCTCGTCTAGTACGCTGCACTTCTTTGCAGTGCAGGTGTATCCCGGTGTCAGGCTGGTGAAAAAAAATAACATTCAACCGAGTAGACAAATAGCAGTGTTCAAGTTCAGAAGATTCAACAAATGCCTGTCTGCTACTTTAAACATTCATTTGATTAGTTAACCACCCACCACGTGGTCATACACCACACCACATATTACACCTCTCCAGGACGTGGTGCAGACACCAAATACACTAAGTGACACCAAATCAACAAGGTAGGATGCACCGTGTAACCAACTAGACGCATGAGTGCAGTCAAAAAGTGCAGCAAACTAGTCTGAGCTATTGAATCAAAGTGATCACGTGGCATTCTCTTTGAATCTGACTTCACCCACCCCTCTTTTTTAATCCTTAATCACGACAATGATTAACCAACGGTATTATATTTGAGTGCGTTGCTTGTCACCTAAACACTACAGCTCACAGGTCGGGAAAATCTGACATGAAAGCAGATAATATGCTTATGGCTTATTTATATATAATTTTCACGGGGCGTACAATATTGTTAAGAGCGTTAGTTTCCGTAGAGCTCTCTTTTTCCATCTTTCCTCTATACAGTGACACAATTAGCTAACCTAGCATACGACATACCTTCCTAATTAATATGGATATTGTCACACATTCCTCTTATTTATTTTATACTGTTGTAAATAGAAAAGATTATGTACGGTAAATGTTTTGTACATTATAGGAAAAAAATACAAAATATCCTCCAATTTTAATTCGAATCGAGTCGAATTTTTACATATTTCCACGCCGCCACATATTGTCCTATTTGCTTCTTTTACTTGCCTTGCTTAATTAACTCTCGCTAATTAGCAATTTTTTGGAAGAAGTCAACTAGAACAACATATGGCGGTATGAGAAATATGCAAATCAAAGAACATTTTAGCAATATATGGGCCCTAGCAACTAGCTTCGTCGACTAAGAGTACTCCTTCAAACATCTTCAGCTAATCGTATTACTAAACGAGGACGTTTAAAATTTTTGGGTGTTGAAAAAGTTTGACCCTACTTTTTTATTTCTATTGTTTGCTAATAGATGGCGCTAATAGTACGCCCTCCCCTCCCCTCTCCCCTCTTCTCCTCTGCTGTATGACAAATAGCACAAACATAAAAATCAAGATTTTGGAGAGCAAAACATAAAATTTGCATGCATCTGATGTCGAACCGGGAACTTTTATCTTTCGGGGAGTCAACATTATTTTTTACTCAGTCGTCATATAACATGAACACACGCAAACATTCACATGTGCTTTTATTATTTTGTGTTCGGTAAGTACAAGTATATTCTTACATAAATTATTGTTTAATTTAATAAATTGTAAACTCGGAGCCTGCTATACTAACACTCCTTCTGTCTATTGAAAGCGAATGTTGCGTGCATGCGGAAATAACACAGGAAAAAAAAACCGGATGGAAGCAATTTAAAATCACTGGGGCAAGGTCAGTATTACGAGAGCGTAAAAACACGTGGTTCATTCAACTTCGAAAAATAAGAATAAATGTGTAATCACAGTGCTTACTCATGTATTTTGTTTAATATTTTATTTCAAATTCACTGTCAGAAACTAGTGTTGTTAGTTTCTGCATGTAGGTTTATTTACTCTGTTGGTTGTCACTGTCAAGTTTTTAGTATTCGTACAGCATAAAAAGCTATAACCCCCCTCTCAAAATATATATATTGTATACGCCAAGATGCCCAATAGCCTGGCAACACATCATGAAAAAACATGCCAAGAAGACCCAGTGGGTTTATAAGTCAGTGCTGCCAATTCCTATTTGTAGGTTAGCTTAGCCAGTGAAAGATCATATAGTAGAATTTTTGTAGAGTGGGTGTTTGCGAGTTTCCTATGAAAACCTTATAATACTGAAATATTAAAACAAACAGAGTCCCCCCTGTAGGTTAGTTCGGTGCGTAAATAAAAAAAATGATAGGTTAAGTTATATCACTTAGGATCGTAAGAAAATTAAATAATCGTAAAAAAAAAGATAGGTTAAGTTATATCACGTAACATCGTGATATACCTACCAAGTACGAGTAGGGAAAAAAATGAGTGCAGTGAAAATTTGTACTAAAACATCGCTAAACGCTATAACATCGACAAAAAATTGTCAAAATATGTCAAAAACTTATATTCGATTAATAAAAAAAAAATACCTACAAAATATGATCCTCAAATAATAACGTTCAAACAGTACCTAAATAAAAAAAATGATAGGTTAAGTTATATCACTTAGGATCGTAAAAAAAATTAAATAATCGTAAAAAAAGGATAGGTTAAGTTGTATCACGTAACATCATGATATACCTACCAAGTACGAGTGGGGGAAAAATGAGTATAGTGAAAATTTGTACTAAAACATCGCTAAACGCTAAAACATCGACAAAAAATTGTCAAAGTATGTCAAAAAGTGATATTCAATTGGTAAAAAAAGACCATACCTACTAAGTACTATTTTGAAACGCTCAATATACACTACTTATATTAAATATAGGCTAAGTGGTAGGCTACATGTGACATATCTTCTCCAGAAAAATTGGTACGTGATGGAACATTTCTGATTTCAATAATGCTGAGCACATCAATGGTCGTAAACAGCACAACATCCAGTTTCTACAATTCATATCATATTATGATTTAAATTGTCTATTAGCGTTATTTTTAGTTCGCCTCCATTTTATTATTTACTGAAATAAAGGAATTTTGTCTAGTGCTATATTTGAAAACCTTGAAAGCAATATATCTCATGAAATGTTCACTATCGATCTTTGATGAGAGCATATTATGCACAAATACACTTGTTACTTCTTTTTAAGTGCATTGTTTGTAATTTAAGTGATTCCAACCGCTCATCATATTTAAATGTTAGCCTGTACATAACAATTTGTGATTTGTACAAAACACCTATTTTCCATCCACTGCAAGAACAAACTTATGCAAAGAAACCCACTTGACTCGAAAATAGTTCGGAGCCCTCACCGATAGCGCAGTCGTAGCGTCGTTGCCTTGTAATCAAGGGATCCCGGGTTCGATACCCGGTGGAGGCACATAGTGGTTCGGATCCCACTTTAAACTGTACGTCCAGTCCCATTTATCCTTACTGTGCATAAAGTGGACTTTAAAACTTCAAATCAATCAATCAATCGAAAATAGTTCCTTTCCTATGTGTTAGGGAAGTTATTTTGCCCAGGTTGAGAATATAAAGTGCCACAACTTCAATACATATAGCAGCTACGTGGATTGCTGTGGCTTTATCACGTGCACTATATTCTTACATACAATATTCCTGCTATTCCAACAACCAACAGGTTTTTTCAATTGCAGTGGCGGCGATTGGGTCCCAAAACGGGGGGGGGGGGCAAGGTGCCAAAACTAGGGGGGGCAAAGGCAGTACATTTCCCTTTGTACATAAGATTAAGCATAGTGCGGGGGCAAAAGTGACAAAAAGTGGGGGTGCAACCGCTCCCCTCGTCCCCGCTAATCGCCGCCACTGCTCATTTGTTTACATTGACTTCAATCTTACAGCGAACAGAGAGTAGTTAAATATTGATGGCGCAAAAATCGACTATGATTGACAGGAAAAAAGCATGTTGCAACTGTTCACATGTTCTTTGAAATTGTTACATGATTTGCTACTTTAAATATGTGCAAATCATTTGTTCAACATGGTAAAAGTAAATTATTATTATTATTATATTTTAATTCAAATGCGTGACACAAAAATTTGAAAAGTGATGTAACGAAACGTATATTTTCTCAAACGGAAAATCAACCCATAAATATGGAACTTTGTACAAACCATAGAGGACTGAGCGAACTCATCACTAAAAATCATTATGCTTGTATGTCAGGACAAACCATGCGCGTGTGATATCCAATTACGAACAAATAATTATCCGGTCGGTTCCTCTTTGTCGTCAAAGCGATAAAAGCTAATTGGTCTCCGCAAAAGACGTAAGTTACAAAGAGATTCATTTTCAAAATAATAAAACGTTCCCGTTGGTTAATTATCAGGATGTCACAGCATGTTGTCATTTCATAAATGGCATTTATGCTACAATGAGCTAAAATGGTGAATTTTCGTCGCAGAGAATGGACATTATTGCTTCTACAAAAATGCCAGTGCGGGCGGAAAAATTAGATAAAATTATCGGAATATTGTTGCCATAGCGCCAAATGAGAACAACAAATTAAGAAGCGGGAGGATACTTAATATTTGATCGTATTCCGATATTGACATTTTTCACTTAATGACGCTCGGCAATAAGGCACTGTTAGTGTCAAAAGAGCATAAGGGTCTGTGTTCAATAGAACAAATAACTTTCATACTAATGGACAGATGACACTTTAGTAGTTACATTAGCTCTAGTTACACACAGTCTATTAGTTCTGTGCATCACAAACGGACATGTACAGAGTGGCGCATATTGTAGCTGCCAATGTCAGTTGGCAACCCTGTTCGAACGGAAACGCGCATGCGCAGAATGTCCCATGTTTGTACAGCTGCAAGTCTCGCAGTCTGCCCTAGAACGTTGGCCGGTTCAGACGTGGATCGTGTCGGTGCAGGTGTTCATTCGAACAGGTTCCATTCCGAAAGACACTACGACGGTCCAATGAGGATCCCATAAACACCTACTAGAACGGCACAACATGGTGAGGTATCAGACGCTGAAGAGCTAATGGCAGTGCCAGAAGTCTCCAGGTTGAAGGGCCGTGTTCTCTGTACAACCGCCTTCTTTTCTTGTTATTCCACTTACAGATCGAGACGAGTTAAGATCGGTTTTCTTACTGGAACTTTTACCTTTCAGACTTTTAGTATACAACGCAATTTCATTAAAACATTCGAAAAACCGTTGAAGTTAGTATTGTTCATGATTTTATTAGTTGAAGAAAATGCAAAAATTCTTAATAGCTCATGAAAATAAAGATGTACCAACTTACAAATACGCAC
The DNA here is from genome assembly GCF_977018435.1 of Lepisma saccharinum. Lineage (NCBI taxonomy): Eukaryota > Metazoa > Arthropoda > Insecta > Zygentoma > Lepismatidae > Lepisma > Lepisma saccharinum. Next base: position 13,263 of record NW_028143885.1, read on the forward strand.
TTGCCTCCAAAGAAAACTTTTTTGTTTAGTGTTGCCACTTCACTATTCATAACTACCAACAAGTTCTAGTTTGTGATTTATGATTGCTTCCATGCAAAACTAGTTTTATACAACACTTTTACTGGTATGTTTTCAGCAGATTTGTAATTGAGACATTGAATTGTCTCGATTTCACAACTGATGAAAAATAGGTCACCCATGCAGCAAGACAATATTACGAACAAATATAAAGAAACATAGCGGGCAACACACAAAGTAAAACACACCTGATAAGTTTCCATGAAAGTGACTTAAATTGGCAACACTGCTTCCATGCCAAGGTTTCAAATACGGTGGTAGATCTACATCCTCTGTCCAAGTGGTCTGTGGAGAAGGATATCAAGTCCTCTGAGCAAGTAGTGACTCAAGAAGACTCTCTTACGCCAATGATCTGAACCACTTTTTAATGCACCTCTAGCGAAGATCGAACCCGGGATCTTTTTATTCCAAGGCGACGGCCTTACCACTACAGCACCAGGGAGATCCGGTAACAAGGGAAATTTGTGCAATATAAATATTGCTACTTTTTCATAATCATTATTTCAAGGATATCTTGATACTGAGGCATCAAACCCGTATTTTGGCTCATCCTTGGACAAGTCCAAATACCGTGAACTCCAGCTAGAGGAAAGTTATGATACCTAATGAAATGCCTTTCGCTGCGAAATTTAAACTCGGCAAACATCGTGAGAACAGTCGGAAGTTCGAAATTATATACGACCCTTACCTGATCCCTTGTACAGCTGAACATGGGCTGTTCCGGACACGTACTTCTGCGAGGCCTCGATGCTGTCACGAACAAACTCGCACTCGGGACTGTACCAGAAGCCTGCGAAAGATAGAAGGAAAATGTTTGATGCATCCAAACCTTTGCTAGAAGTTAAATTGCTATTTCTATAGCATCACCAAACATATGTTGAGAATTAAGGTTGAGTCTGGATTTGACAGGTCCTCTTATGATGGAAGAGGTGGTTTGTGGTTGCATTGACGTAACGAAAATCAAAAAAAGCATTTTTCAAAGATTTCATAAATGTATTTAATATGCAGCGTTACCAAACTTTCGATATGTCAAAATTATACATACATGTCAAATTGGCCGTATTTTCTCTCCAGGACAGTAAACGTGCATTTTAGGAAAGTCTGTACATTCGTGTGTCTGTGCGTGCGCGCGTGTTCGTGTGCGTGTGCATGTGTATTACCTTCGATCATCGTGTAAGAGCCAATCGAGTCGCATTCCTCCTTTGTATATTAATTTCCAGCGGTGTCAAAACTGGGCTGCTCAATGCGGTAATTTTATAAGACCGATCATATATTGTGGCTTAACTAACAGTACATCTTAAATTAACACAGTAGATAACAAAAGAGACAAAAAACTTGCGCCACTCAATCTCCTGACTGCCATGTTGTTGAGTAAACAAACATACATAAGCCAAGGTCACCTAAAATACCTGGAAATAGGTATATAAGGACAGTGTCTACAGAGTTCACCAGGTGACCCATCAGTATCAATAAAGTGAGAAGTTTCGTGGTCTGGCAATGAATCGGGTGATTTCAAATACTCAAATATAGTAGAACGTCGTTTATCCGCATTAATTGGGAACGAAGGTTATGCGGAAAACGATTATTGCGGATAATCAAACATGTGTTTATTTAACAAAGAAAATCACATACAGTATAGGTTTATTTTATACATACAGTACACATTATGTATAGACAAAAGACGTGAGAAATAATATACGTACAGTACGTGCCCAAATTATAGTACTGTACCTGTACTGTGTTATTTATGCAGAAAAATAATCAGAAATTTCTTTTTTGGAACAGATTTGATCGTCTTTTTTTGCCGCTAAATCTGGCATCCTTTTCAATAGAAGAAGCTGGGTTGAACAACGAATTAAAAGTTGCTTGGCAGGTGTTCCCACCCCTTCAGCTTAATTGTTGCAGAGTCAACTTTTCTTCTGCAGGGTTGCCTCCATTTTCAAAAACTAAAACACATCTAGACCCAATGTACAATTGAAGAAATTGCTAAAATTTGTTCAAAACTAAATCTTGCTTTTTTGAGTGTGCGGATATCTGACGTTGGGGATAATTGACGTGCGAATAAACGACGTTCTACTGTACATACAAAACCATACATAATTAAGACAAAATTAACTACTTTATTCATTGATGAATAAATATCAAAATTAAATACAAATACAGTCCTTACTTTTCGATTTATTTGAAAATAACATTGCTACAATGACGTCCATTTCGTTCCACCCACTCTATCAGTAAGATAGTAATTTGAGCCACATTTTTTTGATCCGATCTACAAGTTCATTGAGGGTGCCTGGGGGTTGGTTGCAAGACTTTTGTCTTCATACCCCCAAAGATAATAATCTCACGCGGACATGTCCTGCGATCTGGTGGACCAAGGTATACCCCCGTTGTTTTTTAAATATACTTTTACAGCGAATGCGCGCTGTGCCCCGTTCTACGACTCCCATCATAACTAAATGGTAGAGTAGGTTCTGCAAGATGGCCGTAGTCACGTGTTACCTCTGACGCAACAACTAGCTATATCCAGTGTTGCAAAATCGCCCGATCGGTGGGCGAGTATGTGAACTCACGATCTTTCCACCGATGGTTGCAGGTTCGAATCCTGACACCGTCATCACTCATCCTCATCGTCACGATTAAGCAAAAGAGTCACAAAAGCGACGTAAAATAATAAAAATAATAGAAACTTTCCATGCCCGTGCATTACTCTTGGTACTCACCGTTATAAACGTAGTCAGCCATCCTGTCTCGTAAATAACTCTTCACCCTCAGGACCTCTCTATCCAGGCACATCGTCTCCAAGTCCAGATGAGCCTGCTGGAGAACTGTTCCAGCAGGCGTCTCGTACACACCACGTGACTGAAACCAAAATTTCCAGTAACATCAAGATACATGTTTCGATCTGTATCGCAGAAACAACAAAAGATGGGGCAAAAATTACTTCAGACAATTTTTCCTTTCATTCTTATAAGTTTGACTTATATGCACTTTAGAGACTTAATAGAGTGACATTTTTTATCTATTTCTATAATATTTCAATACAACACTCACCAGTAATAAATATGATATAAAACTACAAAAAAATCATGAACAGCTTGGATAAATTGTGCATGTTTTATTAATATTCGCAGTGGATTTTTATACTACCCTTCGACAAAATGATGCTGATGGTCTCGGACTATTTTTTTAAATTATGTTTTAAGTCCACTTTACGCACAGAAAGGCTAGTCAGGAGTGGACCTACAGTTAAAAATGGGATCCGCCGAACCACTGTGCAATGTGCCTCCTCCTTTATTATCAAGTATAATGGTAGTCAATTGCTCTGAATCATGTTCTTCGTTAATTACCACAGACCTGCGGGATCATAAAGGAGAATCAACTATTACATGACATCGAGGGAGTGTCCAGAAAAAAATGCGGAGATGATTTACGAAGATAAAGCTTTGCCATTATTGTAAAATTGCTTTAGTAACAATATTGTTATTTTCGGGAAGTTACCTCGGCACACCCTTGGATGACGTCACCTGGAGGTCATTGATTCTCTGGAGAATAATTGTTGCCTGTGATAATTTTCTGAATTATTCTATTTTGTGTAGATGAACCACATTTTCGTTCCATTCTTTCCCCGTGGTTTAAAAATATTAAAGTATTATCACAAAACAGTAGTGGAAGAATACGCGCTGTTTTGGAATAATTGTTAATATTTTCGTCTGTTACTACTTTAATTGCTGATACATAGCTTCTTTGCTAATACGAACATAACTCTCATGATAATGATTAACTATGTTACTGTGTCTTCTACTCACTTTCTAAATGTCCTACTAACCAACATGGCGCCATCTACTATCAACAGATTGGACCTCATCGATGGCGTAGTGGTTACGTCGTCGTCTTGTAATCAAGGAGCCACGGATTCGATACTCGGTGGAGGCACATTTACAGCGATTTGGATTCCACTTTAAACTGTAGGTCCAGTCTCGATTAGCCTATCTGTGCATAAAGTGGACTTAAAACAACAATTCACACGAAGTATCAACAGATACCCTGATCGAACAACTTTGATTACGTATGCGGGTAGATCTGGTAACATAACATACGTTGTTATGGTGCTGCCATCTATTATCGAAAAACCACAAATTTGAATTTAGTACAGCCTTAATAGCCGCCATCTTGAAGTTGGTGTTGGAGGAAGTTGATAGTCATAGTTTTTCATTGCCACTTTTTCGAAAGAAAAAAAAACACATTTATTATTGTAAGGGTTAACTATAACTCGAGTACGACCACGAAGAACTGATATTTCTATTTAATTAATGTTTACTATTTTAACATACCTTAAGACCAACAAATCTATTCTCAACAATGTCAATGCGTCCAATTCCGTGTCGTCCAGCAACCTTATTCAAGTAAGTAAACATTTCCAATGCGTCAGAGATCTCTGTTCCATCGTCTATGTTTTTAACTCGTACTGGAACACCTAAAGAAGAAGAAGAACTCATGTAATATTGCCTGGTTAACAAACAGACCAAGAACTTACAAGTTTGCTTCGGCTATATTTAATCAGGAAAACAGATCAACTCATGCCATAGGTTGAGAACGTAGCTAAGATGCACAAAATTTCCATTCCAAAAACTATATTTAGTTCTCGAATTATAGGGGGAGTCAGTGGATTTGTAAAAGTAATACTTTAAGTAGTGCATATTGTTGTATCGATGATACATTTTAAACTCACTTCTGTTCAGAATGTCGTAACACTTCGCGATGTGACCCAATCAGTAAGGTGCGTGCCTAACATGTGAGAGACCTCAGTTCGACTCCCAGAGTAGGTAAACTCCAATGTTAATTTTTCGATCTATGTCCCTGCATAAGAGCTCACCCAGCCTCTTATCGATGGATTAGTGCAGCCCTCCACTATAGCAGAGATTGAGAATGTGAGGGGGAATTCCCGTGGGATTTCATAACCTGGTGGGAATTCAATTTTACTTAGTCGAATAACAATGAACAAAAACAATGAAATAAACAATGAAAAAATCTTATAATTACATCTAATGGTGTTTTCAAGTTCCACAACTTTTATTATAATCATAAAATTGTGTGACCATAACAAAAACTATACAATAGAGTGAAGTTATCTTTAAAGAAAAATTATTTTCTCTTTCACAAATATCACAGGGTGGTATTTATTATTATTATTATTATTTTGTTTGTTTATTTCTTTCTTGTTTTGGATGGCGAAGTTAAGGCACAAGCCTTTCTTCCACTTAACCATCTCTACGTTACATTCTATAACTTGATTATAATAGCTAATCTTAAAATACCAAAGAAAATAAACACCCAAGAACTAAATACGAAAAGAAAAACACAAAGTTCATATACACTGTAAGAAAATTTTTAAAAAAATACACGTAATACATAAACAAACACACAACAAAAATACTCAATTTACAGAAAAGTCAGTGCGTGTTGGTCCTGCAAGTCTACACACAAGGTTTCAATTCATTTCCCTGTTTTCAACACTGGTAACTTGACTCCAGAAGATGACTTCTTAATTTTGATTTGAATTGGCCGAGAGAAGAAGAGTTTCTTATGTTATTTGGGAGGTCGTTCCATGCTCGGATAGCAGTGACCGGGGAATTTCTTCTGGTTGCTAAATTTTTGTTCTTGGTGGGAATGTGCCGTGCAAAAGTTTATCAACATTGCGTTTTTTTGTAATAACTTTTATTCAAACTTCATAGATTCAAGTGCGTGATTTTTTTATGTTGAGCAGAATGGTCTCGTAGGTGCATCCGTATCAACAGGTGATAGACCAGTTCGGGCTATAAACAAGATTATTAAAAAAATCTTCATTCGTTTCTTTTCACCTGCCAATAAAATAACACTTCTATTGTTATTACCGTAATACATGAATGCTTTGAGCAACAATCACCAAACTAGTCACAGGTATCAACCCACTCCAGCACTTAGTTTCAAGACTGCTATCAATCACAGCCTGGCACCTGCATCGCATGTAGTCGAAAGTCGATCAATGTGTAAATCACCGACTGAGAGATCTTGCCCCATTCTTCCTGGGCTAACTTCTTGGCCGTATTGTGCTTGAGGCGTCGCTGCAGCTCAGCCCACATGTGCTCGATGGGATTCAAGTCCGGACTCTTGCTTGGCCATGTGATGGTCGTCGATCCACTCCTGGGTGAACCCCGATCGGTGTTGCGGGTCATTGCCCTCCTGCAGGATGAGGCCGCGTCCGAGGTGATGACGAGCGAATGACTACATCATTCGCGAGAATGTCCCTGACATATACCGGTCCATATTGCCCTCGATGCGGTGGAGGGGACCCATCCCAAGTTAAGAGAAGCACATCAACCCATAAGCGCCATGCTTGATGGTGGGAGGTTGGTATTCGGGGGCGTACCTGTTGCCTTTGGGTACGTCGTGTCCACTCCCCACCATCCGTTCTGAAGAGAAGGTACTTTCTCTCTTCGGTCCACAGCAGTCCACGTCAGGTGCTCCTTCGCCCACTTCAGTCTGGCCTTCTTGTGAAGATCAATGCCTTTTCAGAGGCCGACATCCGAACAGTTACCCCGTCCTTCTCGGCTGAACACAAAGCAGTTTCGTTATT
>NW_028143886.1:0-19828 GCF_977018435.1 Lepisma saccharinum
AACCACAAATTTTATTGTGAACTTAAGGTAGTTAATATATTGCTGTTTTCTGAAAAAAAAACAAAAAAAAAACTAGACGATATGGTTAAAAATGGATTTCGTTTTTGGAACCAGCATGCTGAAATTATTCAGAGACGACACTTACCTGCGAGTCATTTGAACCCATGACGGATTATAATACGTAGGAAGGAATGGTATGCCATCTTCCGTGGTGGTATGGAACCTTCACCGGGTATGGAACTCAGAATCCTTTGATTGCAAGACGTTACCACCACACCATTGGGGAAGCAGAATTGATTTGTAGATGCAATCTCTATCATAATATATGGATATTGCAATTGTATACTAGTGTGTTCGTAAAATAATATATCTACATGCAGTGGCGGCGATTGGGTTCCAAAACTGAGGGGGGCAAAGTGCCAAAACTTGGAGGCAAACTAGGGCACTCTCCCTTGGCAGATAAAGTTTAGCATAGTGCGGGAGCAAAAGTTGCAAAAAGTGGGGGTGTAGGGCATCTGCCCCTAATCGCCGCCACTGTCTACATGAAATAAAATTTGTTATGTGTTCACATTCACTGCTGCGAGTGTTAATGTTATCATTTTCTTCGTCGTTGGAGAACATTATTTTCCTTTCTCTTCAACAGCTATTTGAATCTAAACTTGTGAAGTGACGTATCTTTTTTTCAGTCATCACTAGGGCTAAGGGCTAAGATCTTTATGACCTAAAAATCACCAAATATGCAAAATAAAAAATGCTCTTATGACTTAAAATATTTAAAATATGCACTTTACTTTGAAAAATATGCCTTTACAACTGAACAGTTTCAAACATCAATATTTAACATATGCTAAGATATTTTCACACACTAATTTTAGTTCATTTTATGAGCCCTGAGTTGCAATATACAAGGAATATTTTCTGCAAATTTTCAAAAAGAAAATATAAAAAAATGATTATCTATTGTCAGCCAGCAAAACCTTGTAGTGAGAAAAGCTTCTTACTACTTCTGCTGACACAAGAGGAGCATATTTAAAGTATACAATACTCTCAAGTTCTGTAGTATCGAGAGAAAATGTTTCTCCCAGTAAAATGTTAACAATAGAGCCGGAAATTCAACAACTTGAATGAAAGTGGGAGTAAGAACAAATCCAATTTGAAAGTGGTTGTATATTCCTTGAAAGAGCAAAAATATGCTGATATTACTAGCCGAAAAAATCACTTCTAATCATATCGTAGCACATGTTAATCCGTTCCTATCTCCCATCTTATTTGTTTGCTTACCAATACGGTTAACTGCCTGAGTGTGAGACAAGACATGGATGTCGTTTATTTAGATTTTTCCAAAGCCTTTGACTCTGTCCCTCATACACATACACAACTCATCTACAAATTGTCAAACATATTACCATTCACAGCCCTCTTCTTAAATAACTTTCAACCTACTTGCACAATAGAAAGCAAAAGGTACTCACTCATATCTGGTTACTCTCCGCCATGGCTCCCTGTAGTTTCCGGAATGCCCCAAAGAAGTTTTCTGGGGCCCTGTGTTTCGCTCTTTTCATGGACAATATTCATAAATATATTTCTCCCGAATGCTCAATCTTATTGTATGCTGACGACTGTAAGTTATTTATAAACAATGCTGTAGTTCAAGACACATGTTCCATGCAAGACACTCTCAAACACATTCAAAGCTGGTGCCGAGAATGGAATCTGAAACTGTCCCAAGACATCTGTAGTAATAAGTTTTACCCTCAAATCCAACTTTACAGCATCATCCTATAAATCATGCAACCAAATTATCCCGTTCGTACACCAACATAAAGATCTTGGAGTCATTTTCAAAAACAAACTCACCTTCAGCCACCATATAGATTACATAACATCTAAAGCCATGAGAACCCTTGGACAAATTTTCAGATTTACAGATATAACACATGTTTCTGCTCTCAAAACCTACTTTACAACGTGCGTTGTACCTATTCTTGAATATGGATCCTGTATTTGGTCAATGGCAACAGAACAGAACAGAACAGACAAAGTAGTAAATGTTTCTCAGAATAGTCAAACATGGATGTCCAGCCCTTGCAAACCTTACCAAACACGAAATTCTATCCACTCTAGAAATTCAGGATCTTTCTCCTCGCCGTCAAGTTTCAGATTTAAGACTTCTTTACAGAATTATGAATTGACTACTTTTTCCTAATGAACTGTCCCACGTACGTACCAACAGCAAATGCAACAACTTATTTTTCTTAAAAGTTTCAAGGCTATCCCTAGAACAAAGGTCCCTTCTGTATAGGCTACAAACCAGATATAATTCATTAAGAGATCCTCCAGGCTTCCATCTATCCAAGCAGGCTTTCAGAACCGCGTGCATCAAGCAGCTGAAGAGCAATTAATATTTGATATATGTTGTTATTGTTTTTATTCTGGTGTTATATGTTTATATATATATATATATATATATATATATATATATATATATATATATATATATATACACATACATAATGTGCTTGTGTGTGAGAGTGTGTGTGTGTGTGTGTGTGTGTGTGTGTGCGTGTGTGTGTGCACGTGCTTCTCATTTGCTAATTTCTTTTTCTCACTATTAATATCCTGATGTAAAATGGATTTTCTCTGCATTCAGGATTTTTCAAATAAATAAATAAAATAAAGAATATGACAGAAAATTTATCAAAATATGCTTTATCACGTGGCCGCGGTGGTTCAGTTTGTAACGCGTCTGACTACCATGATAAAGGTCCCGGGTTCGATCCCCGGCCGGTTCAAATCCGGGAACTTTTCTAACGTTGGAAGCGGCGCCAGCGCCCACCCAGCGTCGAATGACATGGGTACCTGGGGGAGACCCTGGGGGGTAAAGGCGAACAGGGTTGTGATGCTGATCACATCACCCCCACTCACGACCGGATCAAGAAAGTGTGGGGCGTTACCTCCACACAAACCTATACACCTTCATGGCGTGGTGCTAAGCACAGGGGAGCACTTTACTTTTTTTACCTTCCTTTGCCTTTTATCACGTGGCCAAATATGCCTAAATATAATTACATATATAATTAGTTTCTTCATTATATGAATTTATATATATTTAGAGAACACATTACTCTTACCAAAAAGAAAAAAAAAACAAGCCAAGTCATGAAAATCCTAGTCCTAGTCATCATATTTAAGGCTGCAATATTTAGGACCGTGTGAGATCCTTCAGGATGTCTTACTGACCGTGTGAGACTGGTTCAAGAATCGTTGTCGATTTTGTTAGTCATTTTCGCCATTCCCACTTCAAAAGTAACTAAACGTTTGTTACAGCAACAATGAACAATACTGGGATCAACAAGCTCCTAGCATAACAATAACTAATATCACCATAGTTTGCACAGCAAAAATGTAAAATTGAGCAAATTTATGCACGTGCATTTCTCTGTATTTCCGTCACTACGAAGCTATAAGCTTTATAGGTCTACTATTGAACAGTATACCTCAAATTGGACAACTGTTAGAGCCATGACGAAACAAATGTTGCCTGATTCGCAAAATGCATCCTTGCGTCTCTCAAGAGGTAAGTACATTATTTACTTAGACGTTTCTTCTAAATCATTTTGCAGGAGAATTGTCGGCCACCGGAGTAGTTAGCAAGCTACGAATAATGCATATTATTAAAATTCCTAAAATTAGAAAGGATCTGTTCTCTTCCAGTCAGAAAGTCCACTGTCAGCGAATATCGGCTTCGACTGTTACATCACCTAGTTACTACAGAAAATACAAAACACATTTCCTTGGTATTATTAACAGTAACCAATTTATTTATATTTCTTGTTCCCACTTTGTACTTTGTTGAAGATGAAATTTTGTACATTTATCTCTTACATGGTTTACAAACCCATTCAGACTTTATTTATTAAATTTAAATTGTTTACAAACAAGAGATTAGGATAAACATTTCTTTGTTACGCTCTTTTTTTCACTATGTCTATATAATTGAATTTTATGTATATTTCAAGATTTTTTCACGTTGTTTTTACAAATACATGTATCATATTCTAAATCATAACTTCTAGGACAGGTTATATCAATTGGTCTCTCATGTTGTTGGATATTCCAGTATTTTTTTCATGTTGCATGTTGCTCTTTTCTGCTTGTAGGTTTGCTCCCGAACCAGATACAAAATTGTAGCTCGTCTAGTAAGTTTGGGTTAAATCCCTTATTAATGTATGTACAACTGCATTGTATACATAATTATGAGTAATTGTATATAGCATTCAGGAACCTAATGTTCTGATTAATTCATACATCATAGTTATAACTTTCAATTACATTTAATTCCATTTTCTGTTGACTTTGTGTAATCGGTGTTTCATTCCAAATTGATGAGGTTAAAATATAGTTAGCGTACAGCGGGGCCATTCCGCTGTTTCAACTTGAAACCTTGAAACCTATAAAAAAATAATTAAATCATTTATAAAGAAATCGATAGTTGTAATACAATAATGATAAATTAATTAGAAACAGATTACTATACATAATAAGTGAAAAGGATAATATATGCTCTTCTTATTAAAGATAAATTTGAGGAGTCGAAAATCAGAATATACAAAAACAGCGAAGCTATTCCTCCCAGTCAAGGGGCTATTCCACCCAGCACGCTTTTGCTGCCACAATTTTAAACGGAGTGTTGTTAAGGGGCAAACCAGTTTCGTCAACATCAAAGATCAGGTGAGGCTAATAACAAATGCCAGTCTCCTCTCACAGATTCCAAATACAACTCGATGAATTTAGTGGCAATCTCCTTACCCATTCCCTCTGCTCTAGATTTTGATAATCCTTCCGGTTTTCTGAGAGATATATCACTATGTCCTTTCAGCAATCCGGAAAAAAACAGTATTTACCCCTGCAGCCATGTTTACCACGCACCAAGGATTTTTTCTTAAAATCATCTTTCAGCTAAATGCTTACATTTAGACGCCAACTCACGCTCTTGTTGTGGGTTGAACACTTTTGGATGGCCGACTGATCTATGCGCTGTTTATTTTCCCAATGCCAGATCAGATTTTGAAGCCTTTACACGATCTTTAAGTGTGAAGGAAGGAATTCCAAACAGTGCAGCAGCTCTTTGTGGAGATTAACTTGCAACAGCCGAGACTCATTTGTGGATATTAACTTGCAACTGTGGAGACTCTTAAGTGGAGATTAACTTGCAACTGTGGAGACTCTTAAGTGGAGATTAACTTGCAACTGTGGAGACTCTTTGTGGAGATTAATTTTCAACTGTGGAGACTCCTTTCTGGAGATTAACTTGCAACTGTGGAGACTCTTTGTGGAGATTAATTTTCAACTGTGGAGACTCCATTCTGGAGATTAACTTGTAACTGAGGAGACTCCTTTCTGGAGATTAACTGGCAACTATGGAGACTTTTTTGTGGAGATTAACTTGCAACTGTGGAGACACTTTTCTGGATTTTAACTTGCAACTGTGTAGAATCCATTATGGAGATTAACTTGCAACATTTGAGACTCCTCTGTCGATATTAACTTTGAACTGTGCAGACTCTGACGATTAACTTGCAAATGTGGAGACTCATTTCTGAATATTAACTTGCAACTGTGCAGACTCCTCTGTCGATATTAACTTGCAACTGTGCAGACTCCTTAGTGACGATTAACTTGCAAATGTGGAGACTCATTTCTGAATATTAACTTGAAACTGTGCAGACTCCTTTGTGGAGATTAACTTGCAACTGTGGATACTTCTTTGTGGAGATTAACTTGCAACTGTGGAGACTCCTTTGTGGAGATCAACTTGCAAGTGTGGAGACGCCTTTGTGGAGATCAACTTGAAACTGTGGAGACGCCTTTGTGGAGATCAACTTGCAACTGTGCAGACTCATTTGTTGAGATTAACTTGCAACTGTGGAGACGCCTTTGTGGAGATCAACTTGCAACCGTGGAGACTCCTTTGTTGAGATTAACTTGCAACTGTGGAGACTCTTAAGTGGAGATTAACTTGCAACTGTGGAGACTCTTAAGTGGAGATTAACTTGCAACTGTGGAGACACTTTTCTGGAGATTAACTTGTAACTGAGGAGACTCTTAAGTGGAGATTAACTTGCAACTGTGGAGACTCTTAAGTGGAGATTAACTTGCAACTGTGGAGACTCTTTGTGGAGATTAATTTTCAACTGTGGAGACTCCTTTCTGGAGATTAACTTGCAACTGTGGAGACTCTTTGTGGAGATTAATTTTCAACTGTGGAGACTCCTTTCTGGAGATTAACTTGTAACTGAGGAGACTCCTTTCTGGAGATTAACTGGCAACTATGGAGACTTTTTTGTGGAGATTAACTTGCAACTGTGGAGACACTTTTCTGGATTTTAACTTGCAACTGTGTAGAATCCATTATGGAGATTAACTTGCAACATTTGAGACTCCTCTGTCGATATTAACTTTGAACTGTGCAGACTCTGACGATTAACTTGCAAATGTGGAGACTCATTTCTGAATATTAACTTGCAACTGTGCAGACTCCTCTGTCGATATTAACTTGCAACTGTGCAGACTCCTTAGTGACGATTAACTTGCAAATGTGGAGACTCATTTCTGAATATTAACTTGAAACTGTGCAGACTCCTTTGTGGAGATTAACTTGCAACTGTGGATACTTCTTTGTGGAGATTAACTTGCAACTGTGGAGACTCCTTTGTGGAGATCAACTTGCAACTGTGGAGACGCCTTTGTGGAGATCAACTTGAAACTGTGGAGACGCCTTTGTGGAGATCAACTTGCAACTGTGCAGACTCATTTGTTGAGATTAACTTGCAACTGTGGAGACGCCTTTGTGGAGATCAACTTGCAACCGTGGAGACTCCTTTGTTGAGATTAACTTGCAACTGTGGAGACGCCTTTGTGGAGATCAACTTGCAACTGTGGAGACGCCTTTGTGGATATTAACTTGCAGCTGTGCAGAGTCCTGTCTGTAGATTAACTTGCAAAACGGCCACATCTGAAGACACTCCTTTCGAGAGAAAAACTTGGAAATAAGTAATCGACTTAGAAGGCCTCTTTCATTGATGTAATAACCAGAAAAGTGTGTGAAAGTTAACAAAAATATAGCTTTATGGTAATACTATATATATCTTTGCTGTAATTAACATTAATTTTAAAGTGAACACCTTGTAATTATATGTAATTTCTACGTGATAGTTTCATACCCCCAAAAAATGAATTGAATATGGTAAGTATTAGATTTCCATGATTAGTTTCAACTTCGTTGAGGTGTAGATTAACTTGGAGGACATATTAAGTGCAAAAGTTACGTTTCTGTTTTAATTATTTTCTTTTCTTACTTATACATATTTGAAGCTTAATTTCCTTTTTAGAATTTTTCGCTTTCTTATGGTTATTGCTTTCTTCCCTCTCGTGTGGTTTCATAGAAGCTTGTGCTTTGTCTTTGCAGCTTTCTCTTTCTATTATAATTGTTTTTCTCTGAAAATAAAAGGGTACTATTTATTAAAATTTTGCTGTGTTATCTATTGGTCCAAAAGTAATATTTTTTCTATCGTTCATTCTTTCTGTTTGAGATTTATATTATACCGGGTGGTCCAAAAGTCCCGGAACGGTCCAATATCGTGAGAAATACACATCGAATCGGAAACGAAAAAATACGTGTTTAATAAGTGAAAGTAAGCTATTCAATGATATCACACTTGATTCCCCACCTCCGCCCCCCTAGGGGTGGGGCGGGGACCAACTGTGAAATTTGAAATGGAAACCCCCATTTTGTATTGTAGAATCGGATTCTACGTAAGAAAATTACCGGGTTTCTGTACTACATTTCGCGTAACCCAGGAACAACGACGTCGACGTAGTAGTGTTTTGTTCCCATCGGGGTGCTTGTTTTATGTGAGTCCCCTCGCCTCTGTGGTGACCGGAACTTAATTATCCGCTCACCACCGCCTTTTCTCAGTTCCCAATGTCGAAATGCATAAACGTCTGAATTGTTCATTGTTTACGTCACGGCCCGATTTGGGGGACTCACCTACAACAAAACAACTCGGCAAAACAGTAAAACATGAAGAGGCAGTGTGTGTTAAGGTTGTGGGAAACAAAAGTTCTTATAACTGTTCAGCGTTAGATTTCTTTATGTGGGGTTACGTGGAGGGCATCGACTACAACAAGAAAGCTACGTACTTCGTGCAATTGAAGTCCGGAGGCCGTGGCATTAGTCACCGTGGATATGATCCGCAACACGTGGAGTGAATTCACCGGTAGACTTGATATTATGAAAGCCACTCAGGGTGCTTATGTAAGGTTTATTTATAATGAGAACTATGTTCAATAAAAATTCTTTGAGTTAATGAATGTAATGCTATGTTAGTTACTATAATACACACATCAAGAAAGGTTTGATTTAATTTTTGTTACCTAGCATTGCTTTTCTGTCACTTTTGGCTAATCGCAGTGATGTGGATCAGTGATGTTCGAGTGGTGTGGTACGATAGGGTGAAATTGATGACGGAACACTCACAAAGAACATGTAGGCTGGGATTCGAAACCCTTACTCCTCGCATGCTGAACTCTACACCATGAAGATTGGTACTTCTGGAAAGATGTGCAGAATTGTACTGTATGTACGTATGTAACTTTTCATTCAGAAGTTTTATCAAATCAAAAGTCACTTTTGAAAATTGTTTAGAGAGACAATAATGGACCGGGGACCAATATCTCTTCATATTTTTGTAACTGCTCTGTTTTTGCTCTCAGTTCGTCGTGCTTTGGGTTGCGTATGCAGTGGCAAATCAGGTTTAATGACCCCCAGAGTAAATGGTAATCAACGATTTATTTTCCCTTGCTCCACTGTGTTGGACATCTATAGTACGAGTATGACCCGTTTCACCACTTAACTCATGTTCAGAACAGCATCAACTACAGTCTGTTTCAAAAGTCACGCAACCCAAACTTCGAAAATTTATATCACAAAAACAGTAAGAGATATTTACACCTGGTGTTTTACATTATAAAACCTCATCCATTGAGATATTCTTAAATGCTTAACATTATCACTTTACTCCATACAGAAAATCAGATAAGTTAATAACTGGCGGAAGGCAGCTTTAAATCTTTTCCAGAAATGTACTTTTGAGTGAGGGAAGGATATAATAAATTATCAAAGAGTCATAATTACCATAATTACACGTCTGATGACCGATGCCATGTCAATCTGTCATTTGAAAACGATATTGATTATGTGGAGCATTTGATGGATTTATGACTGGCGATTTTATGGGTTCAGTGAAAAAATGTCATTTTTGGGACATTCATTTCATTTTCAACACTAGCAGTTAGAAATTTTGTCAATAGACGCACGCAACAGTGCCACCCAGTGTCGTATAAAATGGGTACCTGGAGGAAATTCTGAGGGTAAAGGCGTCCAGGGGCGTGGTTATCATCACATCATCCCCACATTCGGCCGTAATCAAGAAAGTGTGTGGCCCTAACTCTACACCCCTACACGCCTTCATGGCGTGGTGCAACACAGGGGAGCACTTTACTTTTGAATTTTTTTTAACATTTACCGTGTAATTCAATTAGTAGACCTCCTTGCGAATATTAACTAGCAACTATAGAAACTCCTTGATGTAGATTAACTTGCAACGGTAGAAACTCCTTCGTGGAGATTAACTTGCAACTGTGGAATCTCCTTCATAGAAATTATCTTCCAACTGTGGACATTTCATGGTGAAGATTAATTTACAACTGTGAAAACTTCCTGGTCGAGATTAACTTGCAACTGTGGAGACTCCTTTGTGGAGATTAACTTGCAACTGTGGATACTCATTTCTGGAGATTATCTTCTAACTGTGGACACTTCTTTGTGAAGGTTAACGTACAACTGTGGAGATTATCTTTCAAATGTGGATACTTCCTTGTGAAGATTAACTTGCAACTGTGGAATATCCTTGGTGGAGATTAACTTGCAACTGTGGAAACTCCCTTCTGTTGATTAACTTGCAACTGTGCAGACTCCTTTGTGATGATAAACCTGCAACTGTGGAAACTCCGTTATGGAAATTATCTTCCAACTATGGACACTTCTCTGTGAAGATTAAATTGCAAATGTGGACGCTTGATTGTGAAGATTAACTTGCAACTGTAAAAATTCCTTTGTGAAGATTAACTTGCAACTGTGGAAACTCCTTTTTTGGAGATTAACTTGCAACAGTTGAGACTCCATTGTGGCGATTAACTTGCGAGAACGACAACAGCTGAGCAGACCCATTTCTGGAGATTAACTTACAACTGTGTAGACTCCTTTGTGGAGATTAACTTGCAACCATGGAGACTCCTTTCTGAAGATTAACTTACAATTTTGAAGACTTTTGTGGACATTAACTTGCAACCGTGGAGACTCCTTTGTGGCGATTAACTTGCAACTTAGGAGACTCCCTTGTGGAGATTAACATGCAACTGTGAAGACTCCTTTATGGAGATTAACATTCAACTGTGGAGAATCCCTTGTGAAGATTAAGTTGCAAGTGTGGATACTCTTTTGTGGCGATTTAATTGCAACTGTGGAGTTTCCTTTCTGGAGAATAACGTGCAACTGTGAAAACACCTATGCGGAGATTAATTTGTGACATTGGAGATTAATTTGCAACATTGGAGACTCCTTTATATAGATTAACTTGCAACTTTGGAAACTCCTTTATGGGGATTAACTTGCAAATGTGAAGACTTCTTTGTGGAGATTAACTTTTAATTTTAGAGACTCTTTTGTGGAGATTAACTTGCAACTGTGGAGACTCATTTATGGAGATAAATTTGCAACTTTGGAGACTCCTTCATGGAGATTAACTTGCAACTGTGGAGACTCCTTTGTGGAGACTCCTTTGTGGATATTAACTTGCAACTTTTGAGACTCCCTTATGGAGATTAACATTGAACTGTGGTGTCTCCTTTGTTGAGATTAACATGCTACTGTGGAGACTCCTCTATGGAGTTTAACATGCAACTGTGGAGACTCCTTTGTGGATATTAAGTTGAAACAGTGAAGACTAACTTGCAACTGTGAACACTCCTTTGTGGAGATTAATTTGCAACTGTGGACATTCATTTCTTGATATTATCTTGCGAGAACGGCAAGAGCTAAGCAGATCTATTTTTGGAGATTAAGTTTCGACTGTGGAGATTCCTTTTTGGATATTAACTAGCAAGAACGCCACATCTATGGACACTTATATCGAGAAAGAGAAACTTGGAGGTAAAGGAAGCGACTGAGAAAATCTGTTTCATTGTTGTTATGCCTTTATTGTTTAATATGGAAAAAATATATAATACCATGTTTCCGGAGTAAACAATCAAGCGGCTGACACATTGAGTGTCATATCCCGATACTACTACAGAAAAAATGTTTCTTTATCCGAGTTGTTTATTAATAACTTAAAATTGGATATTATTGAAGAAGATACTTTGGAGTTCTGGAAGGAGTCTCAACATCGTGACGCATATTGTAGTGCTTTAATTCAGAAGATTGAGAACGGAAATCTTTCCAAGTCTTGCAAGACTCAGTAGGCTTTCCAAGATAGCATTTTATTTTTAAAATGTGTTTCTGAAGATAATTGGAGATTAGTTGTGCCAGTTTCATTAATACCGAAAATTGTACATAAACTGTATGGTTTGCAAGGACATTTTGGATATAGAAAGGTTTTCAGTAAATGTAAGAAATTATATTATTGGCCAAAGATGAACTTCAGTATTAAACAGTATTTGTTTAATTTGCGCCAGAACTAAATAATTTGTTTTGAATTTTATTTCAGTTGATTTGATAGGACCACTACCGAAATTTCAAGGTTATACATTTGTATTGACTGTAGTGGATGTAATGCCCAAGTTTCGTATGGCATATCCTTTAAGGAAAGCAACATCTAGAGAAGTAATTAAGAAATTTAAACTGCAATATTTTTATCATTATTCTCTATGTAATATTCTACTGTCTGATAATGGTTCGCAATTCAAGTCACAAGAATGGAAAACTTTTGTGGAAGAATTTAAAAGAAGGCATATCACAAGTTCAGTTTATTCTCCGTTTGCCAATCCTATTGAACGATACAACAAGGAGTTAATTAGATTATTAAGACTGTACATAAGCAAAGATCATGAACATTGGTTAAAATAATTAAGTTTTGTTTTAGGACTATTAAATAACTCCGTATCTGACGTAACGGGATACACTCCAAATGAATTATTTTTGCATTACGAAATAAGAGATCCTGTGTTAAATCAAATTGATTGGCCTGAGACATTGAAAGCAGTTCCTTGGAAATATAAATGTTTAATTTCCAAAACTCGTTTGAAGGAAAAATGCAAAATTAAGCGTAAGGAAACTAGTGATAGATACACAAGGTAGAGAAAAAATATATAGTATTAGTCAAAAACCATGGACAAAACAGTGCTGAGTGTAAACGAATATACAAATTTATGGACTTGTAGCTTGGTCCATATTTAGTTAAAGAAGTCAATGGTAACTGTTGTGAACTGTTATCGTTGGATGGATAAGGAACTGTACAAACACAAAATTTATCCAATTTAAATAAATTCAATTGTAGTCAGGAAAAAAAGGACGAATTATGTAAACTTAAGTAATTTCAACAGCCTCTTATTAAGAAATGTTAATTTGTTTTAAATAATTATGATATGTTTTCAATATTTTCTGTGTTAATTAATGACATTGAGAAAGTTTGTTTTCTTTGTAATTTTTCATGTTATCTAAAAATTTTAAAACCGATGTTCTAAAATGTTCTAGAATGTTGTAACTGTTTTTAAACTGTAAAATGTATAATAATCACTTCTTGTGTAAAAGAAAAAGAAAGAAATGTTATAGCATACTGTTTTGTTGCTTAGCAACCAGTTTAAAAAAAATTGAAAGAAATAACAAGAACGTTTGTGAGTAGTTCGAATCTAGGTTATTAGAAGTATGTTCGAATCGCTTCAAATCGAGCATAAAACTAATGTATTCATGTAGTGCAAATAACAAATTCACCAGAGAACGGTGTTGTGATTTTGAACTATTTACATTACTCTTATTTCATAATTTGCTGTGAAGTAAAATAGTGATTTTCTGAGCATAAAGTAGAATACTAAAGCAGGTATGAGACTGTACAAATCATGTCCTTTTTGTGTTACATCAGTAACAGTCTCTTTCATATTCTGCTGCGTGAATCAAAATAACAGACAACCAAATTTTAGTGACTATTATTATTTGCATATGAACAATCTTTTCATGTGTAGTGTTGATATGGAATAAAGTTATGCATGTGCAGTGAAAAATCCCAAAATATGTGTCAAGAACACTTCTGAATGTTACGTCAGTAAGCATGGATTGGCCCTATATATATTGTGAATTACTCAGTTTGCACGACGGTTGTGCGAAAGGGGGAAAAAAAATCAATGAAAACACAAGACAGGACACGAAGAGAGGTCACAAAAATAAAATAAGAAGTCAAGACAAAAACTGTTGTCAAATCTTCCCAAAATGCAAAACCCCCAAAGATCATGGATCGGATCGGATCAACTATATTCACACACTACTCCAATTTCATGAAAATGACCCAAGCAGCATTGCACCTCAGCCAGCTTCTATTCAATGAATCAAGTACCTTTTGGTATAGGCGACCAGAGTATTGCTGATCACACCACCTTCACCATGTGTGATGAGTAGGTGGAGTCTTATCTCCACACACAGTGTGTGCCTTCATGCCACGGTTCAATATACAGAGGATAGTCTATTTGATTTCATAGAAATTAAAGGGACTCTTTTAAAAAATTGTTTCTTGACTGTAAAGATGAAAGTATTTAAAACTGCTTCTCGTTTGTATTTGCATGTTTCTGCCGTTTGGTATCACGTTTAACCCATAAGAACCGACACACCAGTAGTGTAATTTGTGATATAACCAGCACGAGAAAGTATGAACCCCCCTCAGGCAGATTTGCCTACACTTAAAACTAGCTCAACATGCCCATATGAGCTTTTTGCTCAAGTGTGGAACTCTGTCTAATCCAAGATTTTTGTAAAAATGCCCTCGGGAATGTCCCGGGAAAGTATGATCCCCCTCAGATTGATTTGCCTACACTTACAAAAGCTACATCTGCCAGATTTTTGTCCATAAGCTTGTCAAAAATATGCCTTTTTGATATTGTTTTGACTACACCTAAAACTAGGCCAAAAATGCTCATATAAGCCATCCACACCCACCCACACCCACCTATACCCACTCACACCCACACATATTTACTTCCGGTCCACTTCCGGTTACTTCCGGTCCACTTCCGGTTATTTCTGTAGTAGATGGAAAATGCCGGAGCTGGATCGTCCGGAAGATTTATAGCCTTTTATGCTGTATATTTTAAGGTACCTTCACGATAAAGAGATTTTGCATTACATATCAGCTAGTATTGTGAGAGTGGCTGAAGAGTGTGGGTATGTTGTTGCAGTGCTCCTCATATTTTTTTAAACACAAAAATATAGCAGATTTGTATAAATTGAATTACAAATCTATTTGATTTGATATACAGAATTTTTTATTATTCATATCAAACATATTTGTAATATATTGAACAAAGGGTTTATATCTGCCCCAGTGCTTCTGTACTTATTCTACCTTTGTGCATGTAGGCTATCAGCTTTATACAACCTGTCATAGGTTTATTAAGTATAGAGTTTTGATTTGAACCCCAAGAAATTTTATATAAATACCAAAGCCAAAAATATTAACACACATACACGCACACACACACACAAATCACACTACTGAACCCAACTGATATTTTTTATTAAGCATAGAATTTTGATTTGAATCCCAAGAAATATATATAATAAACTAATAATAAAAATGCCAAATCAAAAATATTGTAAGCAATGCAAAAAGAATATATCCAGCCCCAATTGGGCTAAGCATCAAAAGATTTGTAATCCAGACAAATACAGAACACCCACAAAAATATGCCCTAAATGCCATAGAAAATATAGTCTGGAATATTTCACATATAAACATATAGATACTTGTTCTACACAGTCATCAACATTGCCCCCACAACCATCTACATCTGGTCTGAAAAGGAAGCATGAAGCACCTGTTAATGCTGGACCTGCAAAGCAGCCACGCTATGAACCACCTATCCATAGCAGTTTTAATGGCCAACTTAGGGATTACTGTTTTAAATCAGAGCCAAGATGTGGCATTGAGAATTTTTTGAACAGTGTAAATCCTGATGTGCAGGAAATTCTAAATGCACAAAATGGCTCTTATAAGCTGTCCCTCAAATTGTTTACACAATATAAGAAACCAAATGGCACAAAATTTACACAGCCCCACATAACAGAAACTGTACCTGTATATTCAAATGCAAATTCGGACAAAATAATAAGCAGTTTGATAGACCAATTGATTATTAAACACTCTGAATTTGCAACAAAAGAGTCAGGATGGAGCCTATGCGGTTCTCCACACAAGCTATATATTAATATTTCTGAATTTAGCCCATTACAAGGATCTACATATCTGCCATTACCTGTCAATATTAAAAACAAACAAGCCGTGGTTAATATAAAAAATAATGATGAGAAATGCTTTTTGTGGTGTATTTTAGCTGCTTTGTATCCAGTTTCAAGGAATCCTCAGAGAATAAGTTATTATAAACAACATGAACATGATTTTGATGAAGCAATGGAGGGTTTAGAATATCCAATGTCTGTTCAGAATATTGATAAATTTGAAAAAAAGGCCAGGAATATCAATGGTAAACAATTATCTATTAATGTATTTATTTGTTCTACTGGCCGTGGCAATTGCTTGATAGCACCTCTCAGAATCAGTACATTTGATGATGATTCTGCTGTTCCGATTGATTTGCTCTTAATTGAAGGGGATGATACACACCATTATACTCTGATACATAATCTTGAAGCTTTAGTGAGAGCACAACTAGACAAATCCAATACAATATTCAAGTTGTGTAGAAGATGTTTAATTGTATTTGATGGTAGAAAAATGGTGAATGGTGTTTGTGAACAGAATGCAGAAATTGCTAAAAACAAGTTAATTGAGCATCTGAAATACTGTGGCAACCATAAACCTGTTCATATGGTGATGCCAATGCCAAGTGAAAATGTCAAATTCAAAAAGTTTGAAGCCTTGTTGGAACACCCAGCATATATAGTCTGTGATTTTGAATCAAATCTCAAACCTCTTGCATTCTGTAGCCCAGATCCTGATGAACCTTCAATTACACCATACCAGTTACATGAACCTTCCAGCTTTTATTATGTGATTGTACAGGATGGTGTTGTTAGTAAAGAAGATTTTTACATGGGACCAGATGCCATCAAAAAATTTGCACATAGAATAGAAAATGAGTGCCATAACATAGCATCTAATGTCTTATTAAAATCAAAACCCATGTTGCCTTTAACAGAGGATCAGATTGAAGATTTCAACAATGCAGAAAAATGCCCGGTATGTGATTCTGAATTTTCAGATACAAATATCAAGATACATCACCATTCCCATACAGATGGTAAATTCTTAATGGCCCTGTGTAATAGCTGTAATATTAAGATCCAGAGACCAAAATTTGTCCCCATATTTTGCCATGGTGCATCCAATTATGATTTTCATCATCTGATCAGATACGAGGGGTTTGACAAGCAGAATTTAAATATTTTAGCAGAAAATGATGAAAAATATATTGCTATTAGCAAAATAATTAAAGTTAATGGTGTTCCTATTCACTTAAGATTTCTTGATTCCTACAGAATTCTGTCTGCTAGCCTGGCTACACTGGCCACTCAATTATCTGATGATCAATTCAAAATCACATGTGCTTTGTTTCCAAATCAGGACCTGAAATTAATTAGGCGGAAGGGTGTATATCCATATGACTATGTTACAGATTTTTCTAAATTTGATGAGTGTGCTCTGCCACCACAACAAGAGTTTTACAGCAAAATCAGAGGATCTGGAATCACTGATGATGATTATCACCATGCCCAGTTGATGTGGAACAATTTAAAATGCCAGACATTTGGTGATTATCACATGGCATATTTAAAACTTGATGTCACTCTCTTAGCTGATATACTTCAGGCATTCAGAAAATCTTCTATGCAAAATTATAAACTGGATCCAATATATTTTTACAGTGCTCCGGGGCTAGCATGGTCTGCAATGTTTTTAAACACTAAAATGCAATTGGATCTGATCCAAGATCAAGACATGTATCTGTTCATGGAGCAATGTATAAGAGGAGGCATGGTGCAATGTTCTCAGAGATATGCCAGGGCAAATAACAAATATATGCCTGATTATGATCCAGCACGGCCATCAAATGATATATTGTATGTGGATGCAAACAGCCTGTATGGTTATGCCATGATGAAAAAACTGCCATATGCAGGGCTTGAGTGGGTTGAAGATTTCAATATTGAAGATCTTAAGGATTTTGATGACAGTGACTATGGCCTCTTCTTAGAGGTTGATCTGACAATTCCAGATGATTTACACAGCACATTTTCTGATCTGCCCCCAATTCCTGAGGTTGAGTGCTCACCTGGCTCTAAACAGAAGAAATTGATGATGACTCTGGAGCCAAAACAGGGCTATGTCATATATTACAAAAACCTCCAGTTCCTGATGAATCATGGTGTTCAAGTGACCAAAGTTGGAAAAGTTTTGAGGTTCAGGCACTCAAGATGGTTGAAGCCTTATATTGATACAAACACAGAGCTTCGAACATCTGCAATGAGCCAATTTGATAAATCTTTGTTTAAATTAATGGTCAATTCTGTGTATGGCAAAACTATTGAAAATGTCAGAAAACATACTGATGTTAAAATAATTACTGACCCCAGCCTGACCAAAAAATTGATTGCAAAGCCTAATTTCAACTACAGAAGAATTTATGATGAAAATATGGCACTTTTCAACATGAAAAAAACAAAGATTAAGTTTGATAAGCCTATTTATGTAGGGGCTGTGATATTGGAATTGGCCAAATTACACATGTTAAAATTGTATTATGATGTGCTGAAACCTTTTTATGGTGATAGTGTGAAACTGATGTACATGGACACAGATAGTTTTGTTCTTGATATTCAAACAGAAGATGTTTATCAGGATATAGCACAGCCTGCATTGCTTGAATATTTTGATACCAGTGAACATTCAAAAATTCAACCCCACAACAAAAAGGTGCCTGGCAAGTTAAAAGATGAGACACTTGGTGATGTTATTATGGCATTTACTGGGTTAAGGGCCAAGATGTACAGTTTTGAAACATGTAGTGGCGCTGTTGCCAAAAAGGCCAAGGGCATTGGCAAAGTGATTGTAGACAAAGAGCTCCAATTTGAAGATTACAAAAATTGTCTCAAATCATGTAGCACAATCAGAACATCAGAATCCAGAATTCAGAGTGTGGATCACTTGCTGACTAGCAATATTGTAAGAAAAGTGGCTCTGGACCCACATGATGATAAGAGAAGCATTTTATCATGTGGCATACATACTCTACCATGGGGTCATTATTATTTGAAAAATGGCAATCAATGCCCAATTACAGAGCATGATTTGAAATAAATAAACATGCCTATGAACTTATTTGGGTTCAAAAAACAGGCTATTATGGAGCTGCCAACACCACAACCCTCTTCTGATATAATATCTAAACTGAGTGGTTTGTTAATTATTCATCTGAACAGCATACTTACAGATGTTGATGATGAAACAGGTAAAACATTGTACATATTTAACAATAATTTAAATCATTACCAATTACCTGTAGGTGGTCAATTACAATTTATTACAACTCCTGAGGGTGATGTCAAAATTTCAGTAGGGAGAAATATTTATAGAATTAAGCACTCAAACATGATTTCTGGCACTGTATATACTGTTTCTGCTGGTGACTGCTTATATATTGAAGTCCCTGGATCCTATGACAAGCTTATACCCTTTTTTATAGAATTAAGAATTAGATATTCAATAATAAATAACCATTAAAACAAAAATGCCTAATGATATATTTGGCCATACAAGACATGAAGATCACAGTGATGAGATTCTGATGCTTGATGTCAGAGTCAAGAAATTAAGAAGTGATTTACAAGCTTTACAAACCACACTGAATGACAGTCTTCAACTAGAAATTACAAATTTGCAATCACAATGCATGGACCCTCTTCTTAAAATTGATTCTGAACTCAAATTATTGCTTCAGAAATATACTGATTTGGCCACATTGGATAATTTTCAAAGTTTAGAAGAAGCTGTAGCAGCTCTTCAAGCCAAATTTAAGACCCAGGCTACCAACTCTGAGCAATTGAAACAGCAATTGGAAGAGCAGATAAATAATGTCCAGACACAGCTCCAAACAATTGTCAAAAGCATAAAATCACAAGAAGATTTTGATCTAGTAATTTCCACTCTAAAGGAACAGATTCAGTCACTCCAGATACCTAATCTGGACCCTCTGAACAATGCCATAGCCGAGGTTAAAGAAAAAATTGAGACACTTGAAAATTTTATGAACAACTTGCCATCTTCTGATGCTTTGAGTGCAATAACTCGGAGTGTTGCCAATATTAAGCTGCAACTTGAAACATATGAAGATTTTGGAAAAATTCAAAGTACCATAACCCATCTTGAAGGTACAATAGCAGCAGTGCAAAGTGATTTGGCAAATGTACAAGAAACTCTAGAATCCCGCCTGCCTGCTTAATATTGGCAACACTCCGAGTTATTGCACTCAAAGCATCAGAAGATGG
>NW_028143887.1:0-19737 GCF_977018435.1 Lepisma saccharinum
AATGGCTTTCATACTAACAGAATAAACCAAATCAAAAAACAAGTTGCAAGAAAACTTAGGGAAAAAAGAAATACAGACAAAGATGAAAAATCTGTTGAAAAGAAATTTGTGTGCATCCCATTCCACAAGGGATTCTCACATAAAATTGCAAAAATTTTTAGAAGTTTTAATTTCAAAATTGTTTTTAAATCATCAAGGAGTTTGGAATGCACATTTAATGAATTCAAAATGAGAAACTCTTTACCAGATGTGGAAACCACAGGAATATATAATATAAGTTGTTCATGTTCAAAAGATTATGTGGGACAAACAGCAAGGAAAATGGCAATAAGATGGCACGAACACGATTTGGACATTATAAATCTAAACCCAAGAACAGGTTTGTCAACTCATATCATCGAAGAGAAGCATTTGATTAAAAAGAGAAGGGTTTTAAAAAGATTAACGGGAAACACAGAGTTGAATGTCTGGGAAGCTTCGTTCATTGCAGAAGAACACTGGAATAAATTAAATAATGAAAATGGTAACATAGATCCAGTATGGAGTTTTCTTTTTCACAAATGGAGTAAGCCACCATCTTTAAAATTTAATGTAACAGAAAACATCAAGAGACTTTGTGAAAACAATGATGAATTTGAATTACCTGATGATATTTTGGATTCATAATTTAATAATAAAACAGACTGTTTTTTCACAGTTAAGTTGCTATATTACAACAATGTAACATTGACAACATCCATTATATAACAGATTCTTTTTGTTTAAAAAATTACTAACCATTGTTATAACTGTATCTTTAATCAAAATGAAAATAAATGTCTGATGAAAGGAGCGTGTGTTCTCCTGAAACGTCACAAAGAAAAACTGTTTTCTTATGCTTGTAATAACCGTAAACTACAGGAAAATAATATTTGTTGTAATGTTAATCATTGTTGTCTTGTACCTTTAGTATTAATGAAGGAACTGAACAGAAAGGAAGTAACGTATTTCTTTCTTTTACAGAGTGGTGAACAATAAAATCATAGGAGTGCAAAGAAGAACTATTTTAGAAATGGAGAAGGCTAACAAGATGGCAGGAAAGAGAAACCATTCAGATGCATCCATTTCAAGGGAGGCTGGTAGATTTATTAAACTTAATAACAGCAACAGTTTTAAGGATGAAGAAAATGCAGATGTGAAACCCAGTAAAAGAAAGAAATCAAAGTCAGAATCAAGAACAGAAGAATCCAGTGCTGACTCCCAAATTTACGAGCAACAGGATGCTCCCTCGAGTGGAGGCAATTCTGAATGTGGCACATTTGTTAAAGCAGAGGCTTCAGAGGTTGAGGAATGCAATGGTTCGAGTGCTTGCCATAAGATAAAGTCATCCAAGAAGAAGAAGAGCACTAACATGGAAGATGTGGAAAATGTGAAAAGGCGAAAAACATCAGATGCAGATGAAGTTGACAGTAGTCAAAAGAAACTTAGAAGTGTGAGTGAATTTAACTCTGAGACAGTAAATGGTGTTTGTGAGGAAAGCAGAGTGAAAGAGGACAGTAAGATGATAAGGGAACCACAGTTTGAAAGACCAAACAAGGGAAAAGCAAACCAAAGGAAGCCCGTGGACCAGAATGGATTGCCGAGGCTCAATCTGAGTACTGGTTTTGTGTGGGATGTTGATGAAAGTGCCGATGCATCTCAGATAAAACAGGATCCAGATTCTTCAAGCGATGAAAATGAAGATGATGAGGTAAGTGTTACAGATCATATAAAGGTAAAGTGTTCCCCTGTGCATAGCACCACGCCATGAAGGCGTATAGGGGGTGTGGGGGTAACGCCCCACACTTTCTTGATCCGGTCGTGAGTAGGGGTGATGTGATCAGCACCACGCCCCTGACCGCCTTTACCCCCCAGGGTTTCCCCCAGGTACCCATGTTATTCGATGCTGGGTGGGCGCCGGGGCCGCTTCCAACCGTTAGAAAAGTTCCCGGATTTGAACCGGCCGGGGATCGAACCCAGGACCTTGAGCATGGTAGTCAGACGCGTTACCGACTGAGCCACCGCGGCCACCTTTACAGATCATATATGAATACATTTATGATTTGTTTTTCGGAAGTATGTCCACAGGAATACACTGTGTACAGGAGTGTGTGTATGGTTTTTATCACTTGTATTATCCAGAAATTATTATTTTTGTATTGTAGTCACTTTATTCAAAAATATATAGGGATGGACTGATATGAAGTTTTAACCCATATAAGGAAGATGTATTCTCCTAATCTCTTATTAAATGGCAAATATTCTGTGAAGAATGTGAAATAGTACAGGGTGATATAGAAATTAATGACATTTCACAACACAATGACATTAAATACGGAGAAACTAGTACTCACTTTATCCACCAAACCGGTTTTTCTTCTTCATTCTATTAATTTCAGTGGCCGCTGCTACTATCCTCGTTGGAACTTGCTGTACTGTTGCTTGGTGTGCATCTTTTGTTTGTAGTTCTCCAACTGCCGCTAGGTGCGCTGTTGTTAACTGTGTGTCCGGGATTTATCCCATTTTGATGATAAATTCTACAATCAATCCGAGGGCCTTGCGATGGGCAATCCGCTATCAGCTCCTTTAGCCAACATCGTCATGCACCTGGCTGAAAAAGAGATACTCCACACTCCAGAACTACAATACATCCGATATGGAAGATACGCGGACGACACAATAGTCGTATACAAAAAGACAGAAGAACTCAAACCTTCTAGTAAACAAGCTAAATAGCATCCACCCCAGACTCAGCTTCACCGTAGAACAAGAAAAACATGGTAAAATCAACTTCCTGGACATCACCATCAGCCATGCACTTAACAAATTCACAACCACTGTCTACTGAAAACCGAATGCAGGCAACCAGTACATACATGCTCTCTCTAGCCATCCCCCCAAGCAAAAAGCTAATGTGTGGCTGAACGTTTATCGAAGAGTTTTCTCCTACTGTTGCAGAGAAGAGGATCTACGAGAGGAGATAGCCACCATCACTGAAATAGTCCTGAAACATGGCTACACAGAAGCACAACTTTCCACTTGGTGCAGTAAAGTGGAAATACAGGTCAGACACCCTAACCAACCACAATCAACCCATCCTCAAGCAACCCAGCCACAATCAACCTCCAGCAGCCAATATAAATGGTTTGCCTTCCCCTACCATCCCACCACTTCCAACCGCATATCCAAAGCCCTTCTCCCATATGGCATCAAAGTAGCGCACAAACCCAATTCCAAAATAGCTGATAAACTGAACAAACACAAACGGTACTTCCTCTCCCTCCTTGATAACCTAGGTGTATATGATGCAGAGTGCGAGAATGCAAGGCACATTACATCGGCAGGTCCATCAGATCTGTCAATGAAATAATCCAAGAGCACTTAACAGATGCGAAAAAAGTTCAACCCACTACTGGTCTTGCTAAACATATCAAATACAATAGCCATAGAATTCAAAAGGTTCAAGTCAAACACACTGCCCACACGCTCGTAGACATCAAAATCAAGGAAACACATGCCATAATGCACTTCCCGCACAAACTAAATATCGATAGCGGATAAGCGCATCACACTTGGATTCCCCTACTACAACAGTTATTGCCCGGAAATAGCAGACAACACAGACCCAGACACACAGTTAACAACACCTAGCGGCAGCCGGAGAACTACAAACAAATAGAACAAAGAAGAAAAAACAGTTTGGCGGATAAAGTGAGTACTAGTTTCTCCGTATTTATATACAACCACGTCTCTCTTTTCCCAATTATGAACAATGACATTATTGTTTTAACACTTGCATAATACAAAAAGTACTCACAGATACAAGGAAAGGTGATGAATGATGATCTTATATGAGGATCTTTTCATGTATGGCTATCATTTCAAGTGACGTATTGCTGTAAACAATCTAGAATAATTGTTGCACTGTCTACCTCTACATTTCGGCCCATAAAATGCACAATTATTTACTTGCCAGTCCACTTTATTTTATGTTAAGTTACCCTAATCTGTACTGGACCTACAGTTTAAAGGATCCCACAGTGCAATGTGTCTTCACTGGTATTGACCAGAACATTTCAATTACAAGGTAACAGCTGTTTACTTGGATGTGATGATTGAATATGGAAAAAAATTAAGGATATATTTTAGAAATATTGTAGATTTACACATGAACCATATGTGTAGATTATGTACTGTGAAGTAATATTTTTATGAACCACATGAGGATCATGGATTGGGAAATTATTTTTACATATGTATATACAAATCCATGAACCAAGTGTGGTTCATGATACCTGATGGTTCAGGACACCAGTTGGTGGCATACTGACTCTACCTGTGTTGGAATTGTTGTAACATTTATATCTGCTAAGGTACCTTCTTCAATGTTGGAAAACTCAGTATTTTGATGGGCCATGAATTAAATTATTATTTTATTGTTATTGCAGAAAGAGAAGAAATCTAAAAAGCTGTCATTTGCTGAAAAGAAGGAGCTTGCAAGACAAGAAGAAGAAAAGTTACGGAAGTTGGAGGAATCACACCTGGATCCAGATCACATGCCGGAATCTGCTGCAGATTTTGATAGGCTGGTTCTTTCATCCCCAGATAGCTCCATCATTTGGGTGAAATACATGGCATTCCATTTACAGGTATGCAATGTAATAAAATAAGCTGATCATGTGAAATGAGATGTGAATCTTAATGCATATTTATCTCTTGGTGTGCCAGCCCCAGTGGCAGAGTGATTAGCACATCGTGCTACGATGCCAGGGGTCCCAGGTTCAAATCCTGGCCTATGCATGGATATTTGTAAATGTCTATTCATCAATTTCATCATATCATCACTCATCTCCATCTTCGCAAATTAGCCAAAAGTGGCACAAGAAGCGAAGTAAAATAAAGCAAATCAATCAACCAACCATTAGCTGTTGTGTGTGTGTGTTTGTTTCTCTCTCCCTCCCTCATCGGACCACAACAAATAACAACATACTGTCAATATCTCTTCATCAGTTGCATCTTGGCTGAGAAAATAAGAAGCCACTGTCATTAGTTTCATCCTGTC
Organism: Lepisma saccharinum; assembly: GCF_977018435.1. Lineage (NCBI taxonomy): Eukaryota > Metazoa > Arthropoda > Insecta > Zygentoma > Lepismatidae > Lepisma > Lepisma saccharinum. Next base: position 5,081 of record NW_028143887.1, read on the forward strand.
ATGTCAGATCCAGTGCATGGTTGACCTCAGGGTGGATTTTATCCCTGAAAACAGAGGAAAGTTTAAATTGGGAAGGGGGAGTGCAGCTTCCATGTTTCATTTGACCAAGCTTCTGGCCTCAGAAAATTACAAGCACAGAACACTACCTCACTTGACTGCTTGCCGACTGGAAATGAAACCATGTACGTTGGCACAACAAATGGAATATTGCTTTCAAAGAATTCCACTATGCATGGTCTCCAGCAGAATATATACATTGACTCACTATTTTGATAGTTCAGTGTCTTTAAGTTACTGAGAAATGTGCGTATGCTTGCAGGCAGAAATCAATAATAATAATAAAAAAAAATTACAATATTTTTCTTTGTCACTATGCTTACTGAGAGTCACACACACCTAGTGTTCAGTGCTGTAAGAGCTTTTTGGAGTACTCGTATCCAACATTCATTTTAAGTGTGTTTACTCCCTTGCATTTCACATACTGTAGGTGATGAATGTGTGTTATAGAAATGAAATTTTTATTTTGTAGAATAAGTTTAAATTTTGAATCAAATTTAAGATTTTGTTTACCACTTTACCACCAAAATGCAATTTTATATTTTATATGAGTTTTTGTACTGAAATTTTACCTACTGATGAGGAATATAAAATTTTCAGAAAAGTTTTTGTTGAACAAGACAAGTGTCTGCATTCAATCAAATTAGACATTGTGCTTGTGTGATTGTGATAATGTTCTTTCTTTCAGGCTACAGAGATAGACAAGGCTCGAAATGTGGCCCAGCGTGCGCTGAAGACTATAAGTTTCCGTGAAGAACAAGAGAAGTTCAATGTGTGGATTGCCCTTTTGAACTTAGAGAATATGTATGGAACTGAAGTAAGTGGAATGGTTGCCTGTAACAAATATCAGAGGAACAGTACGACTGTTTTATGTATAAGTTAAGCTTGGTTCTGCTTTTCAACTTTTGTTTATCATGATGATGAGCATGATAGAACAGAAAAACTGAATTAATATGGATAACCAGATAAACTAAATTAGAATATACAGTCAACTCTCGATTCTACGACCCCGGGTATAACGACCCTCTCAAAGTAACGACCCTTTTCCCGGGAACCGTGAAAAATTTAGAAAAAGATAGAAAAGTTTGAAAAAAAAAAGTTGAAAAATTGAAGGAAATCGGCCGAAAAATGCGTTGTTTTTTTCCCAACTCATTTCCTTCACGAGCGCTCTACCGCTCACAATTGGGTCTGAACTAAAAATAGACACCACCACACCATGCTTGAGTGATATCGAATAGCACTTGACCTCTGCCCTCCCCTCCCTCAAGTGCACCAATGTTACCCCGCACCCGACGGCCGCTACCAAACGTGCCAGGTTTGTTTTGCCACGCTTTCTCTTGGATACGCAAGAAGAGAAGATCGAATGTGCTTGGATGTTATTTTAAATCGACCTTTTGTTTCCTTGTCCTAAGAGCTGCTGAAAACTCGCGGGGAAGGGTGGGAGCAGCCCGAAATGACTGCTGGACTTGCAATCTTTGCCAATGTGTATGGCAGGTCAAGCTCTTTCATCAATAAATACACTACTTTGAGAGATAAGATCGCAGGAATGTTCCAAAATACAGATGTGTGGCACCTGTAAGTCTGGCCCATCTGTCCAGTTCAGCAGGTTCCCGTGAGTGAGCAACTCTCGGCCTTGTAGCCGACAACTTCCGGTAACCGCTTTCATTCAAAATGTGTTCTTTGTTCCCTGCAACACTTCATAAAAAAGCGAAACTGTTAGAGATAATCAAAACCACATAGGTGAACTAAAGATCGTCAACCCGCTTAATGCGTTGTCATCCAGGTTTCCACAAAAGTTTACTTCGATCTTATGTGCATCATAACTCCCGTTTCCCACTTCATATGTTTTCCTAATTGTGTCGATGTCGTAATATCGGCTAAAAAAGTGTTCCGTTGGCTTACTGACTTCTCCCTCTTTTCCTGTCAGGAAACCTAGGGGGGGGGGGGGGGGGTGCAATGAAGATTGTTTCAGCCACGATTTTCTTGCTGATGCGGGCTGATTACAGGCGAGGGTGGAAAAGGACCCATCCCTCTTCCTTTCCTTTGACGTCTAAAATGGGGCAACCAGTTCTGGATATATTCTTGAAAACGAACAAAAACCATAGAACAAGTAAAACAAAAAGGGACCCCCCCCCCTTTCCCCAGCTCATTCTCCGCCACTGGTGTGCACGGCAATGTTGATAATTGCAGAATTCAGTTGTTTTTTTAAATTTATTTATTATATATTTTTTTTAATGCTGTTGTCTGCATAGGAAATATTGCCCGTATTATTGTCTGTTGCGTGGTAAAACGGTAAAACCTAAAGCAAGGGTCATTTCTTTCTTCTTTACACTGCTGTTAAAAGTTCAGTCTTCGACAGTTGCGTTATCTTTAAAATGCTGGGACTTTTCTCTTCCGCCACCTGTTGCTCGAACTTCCAGCGGGTCTCTTTGTTTTTACGATGCAGCTGGCGCCAGTGTTTTGTCTAGCTTCTGCTAAGCTCTTGCTTGCAGATAACAGCGATGACTCATCCAGCGCGAAGAAAAAAGTTATTGTTTTGAATCTCGCAAAGCTGTTTTGATTTGACGATAACGAAATTCGATCTCCAGAAAGCAAAACAAGAGTTAAAATAACTTCATGTTCTGCGCCTTCTGATAAGCACAACTGTAAATTTAATTTACCTTTCTTCAGAACCATTCATGTGGAGGAAAAAAAAAGTGTGTTCAATGTAGGAATGGTCGCTGAGACTGATTAAAAAGACATTATTCAAGGGGAAAACGTTTGGAGGGGTGGGTGTTTAACATCGAGAATACTCCTAAATCCAACATTAAATCGTCCATTAACGTGAGAGTAAATAACGATCTACCATTTTGATATGTGAAAATGCGCAGTTTCATAAAGCTTGTTTTCAGTTCATTTTATGCTGATGGGCTAATCGGGACTAAATATACAGTTTAAAGTGAAATTCAATTCCAAACCCGAATGATTATCAACTGCCAGGTTGTTTAATGACCTGTCCTACAATACGCTTTGGGTGAAAATAGATCGCAAGTTGCGCATTTCGTTTTTCACGCTGGATTACAATGCAAGTCAAGGAAGGAGTTTGGACTGCTCCCTTGAATGGGGAAGGAGGGTGAATGAAGTTGGTTGAAGCAAAGAAAAGTGACTTTTTTTTTACGATGTATTTTACACAGCCGAACCAGAATGATAATTACAGCCCTGCCTTTATTTTTTTTGTCTGGTACCTAGAGAGGTTGTGTTGTTTCTCCCGAGAGATCTAATCTTACCAGTTAATCTTGTAACAGACAATGCTCCATTAAACCCGTATAAAATCCAACATTCATTCTGCCCGATTTTCTCCCGACTTTTGCTGGCACCAGTCTGACTGGTGTCAAGATTCTTCGAGTTTCGCTTGCAATAAGCGAGAGATTGTTTTCCTTTCCATAGGTCTCAGTGGAAACGGGTTTCTCATTAACTAGAATTGTAAGAATTTCCTGGAAAAGCAATGACTGTGCACAATTGAAACAAAGTAACATTATTTTAAATTCTCTTTTGTGAAAACTTTTTCATATTCTATTTTCCTTCTCACAACACGCATCCTGTGCATAACAGGTTGTATAACTACCAGGATAAATGGTGTTACCATCTCCTAGGCATCTTTGTGTCCGTTTGAGCTCCCTTTAAGCTGAAAATTGGTGCAAATTCCAATAACGACCCCTTCGAAATAACGACCCTTTTCCCGGGAACTGTGAAAGGTCGTTGAATCGAGAGTTGACTGTAATATGTAATTTTTAAACTCTTATCTGTTCAACAATTCTCAGATGTGACTACAAATGGAAGTAAAGCAGAGCATGTTAATTCATACATGACATGTATAAAAATTAGGGCTGAGCTGATACCGATGTATCAGTATTAGCTGATAACAGTAACATCGGTATCGGAAAGTATCAGTTGGAATTCATCTACCCATACTATTACGGTAATTTGGTCTTTCACGGGGTCCACAAAAATACCACGTGACATTTTCGCAGTCTAATAATCCTGGAAATTATGCAAAATTCAAACTTTTTTTTTTTTGCACGAAAAACTATTTTTTTTATTACATAACATCTATTTAATGTTCTGATGCAATTCTTGAATATTCTAAAGCAGATTTCTTGGCAAATCGATGCATATAATTGCAGAAGAACATACACACACCAATATTGATCATCGTTTTGAACAAATTTAAATTATTGCAATTTTCAAGTATCGGTATCAGTGGGAATTGGTAGGAGAATCGACATCGGTATCGGTTGAAAGTGATATCGGCTCAGGTCTAATAAGAAATTGCATTAAAAAACTTGGGCAACAACAAAGCAGCTTTAGATGTTGAATGTACTGTGTTCAAAGTATGTAGGAAGATACTGCTGTAGAATGCAGGAATTACTGGTTAAAATATGAAATGAATACCATCGTTCCACATGTATGTATACAAATTACACCCACGAGTTAGTCAATGTTCACAGGAAAACATCATAAACAACTTCATTAAAAATTGCCTCTGGTGTGTTTTTTTGCCTTCTATCAGAACTTTTTGTGTCACCAAGTAAAGCAGCTCCATTCTGTCTGAATTTGAATGTGCAGCTCATGTCACACGGGAGCAATATCATTGGTATTTGTCATGCTAACAAAAGAAGTAACTTTGTACTTATGCCAGCACATCCTTGTTTTAAATCATTATGGGTAAAACCATTAACAGTTGTGCATATTATGTTACTTTTAAATGATGATTATATTTTATGTATAAAGTTCAGTTGAGTAATGTTTTGAATTTTGTTGTGTAGGAAAGTTTGGGGAAGGTTTTTGAGGAAGCTGTACAGATGAACGATTCTTTCAAAGTTTATTCCAAGATGTTGGAAATATATGCAGAGAGCCACAAAGAGGAGGTAAGGAACAGTACTTTATATACAAATTATTATGACGCACAGAGAACTGCTATAATGTAATGATTCATTTTATTGTGTGTCTTCTGTAAAGCGTCTCCCCGATGGCGCAGTGGTAGCGTCGTTGCCTTCTAATCGATGGGTCCCGGGTTCAATACCCGGTGGAGGCACAAGTGGTTCGGATCCCACTTTAAACTGTAGGTCCAGTCCCGATTAGCCTTACTGTGCATAAAGTTGACTTAAAACACAAAATCAATCAATCAATCAGTCTCTTCTGTAAGGGATAGTATTGCATTTCCTGATTCAACATAAGATGCAAATGCTTAATGGTTTCCCCGATGGCGCAGTGGTAGCGTCGTCACCTTGTAATCAAGGGGTCTCTGGTTCGATACCTGGTGGAGGTACATAGTGGTTCAGATTCCACTTTAAACTGTAGGTCCAGTTCCGATTAGCCTTACTGTGCATAAAGTGGGCTTAAAACACTCAATCAATCAAAAGCAAATACTTAATGCAGTTCCCTGGTAAGACTTTAACTATGAATTTGATTTCTTCACTTTTAACTCTTGATAGTCTAAAACTGACAAAAAGGTAGCAATGTATATTTCTTGTTAAGAGTTCACCTTCTTAATTAGATCAAAAACACATATCTGAAGTTTTTTAAAATCAAATTAGTTGCTTTTATCATTGATTCATTCCTTTTCAAATCAAACGGTTTTAATACTGAATCAGATTAATAATTAGTTCTATTTATAGAAAACATAAACTAGAACCATATATCAGAAAGCCAAATTCCATTTAAATTAACAAATAGGGTAAATTTTGTCCGATATGCACTATTTTTCATCTTGTAGCATAACAACAGTCACAAAACAATGTGATTAAATTTTATAGGTGACTCAACAATCTACAAACTACTTACAGAAAAACCAATTCAATCTAATTATTGACCAATTTATTATCCATATTACAACTTAAGATTTCATGTGATTTGCCAGATGTAATGTAATGTAAGGTAATGTTGATTACAACAGCATGTGGTTAAAATCAATCAATAAATAATAGAGATGACCGATACAAAAACTTTTGGCTATACTGAACCAGCACCAATATGAAATTAACAATAACTTATCTGACATAAAATTACAAATGCTCTTTGGAAACATGAATGGTTTATTTACCTCCTTAATTACTGCAATGAATTTTTTCTTCTTCGAAAAATGGAACTTTTTATGTAGGTATTTACTTAGTAACAACTGGAATATATGTGACAGTAGAAAACTTCTTACGTCACATGCTGGCAACATATTTGTTAATGTTTTTTAGTGTTTTTAACAAACTGGAATATATGTATTATATATTTATGGCTGGCTGCTTCTGTAAGCTATATCTGAATACTTTATCCGTATGCCTTTTCGGCGACCTCAATTTAATTCTTGTTATTTAGCGTCGCCCTTCTTCAACTTTTGACTAATCGCCTGATACTGATACCTACTTAATATTATAAGGCAATTTTGTATTCATAATGAATATATTGGCCAGGACACACATTGCATATGATAATAATAGAAATTAATGGCAAGTGTGACGATCGCAGTACCTGATAGGCACATGATCAACAAGCATTCTGATGTATACAGGTAGATTAAAGTATAACTAATTATGTGTGTTTTTTATGAATAGAATATAAGTTTCAATGTTTTATTTACAGGAGGGAGAGAAGATTTTGAACAAAATGTTGAAAAAATTCAAAATGAACAAAGATGTGTTTACTAAGGGAGGACAATTCTATATGACAATTGGACGGGTGGAGAATGCAAGACATCTTCTTCAGAAAGCATTGAAGGTCTTGAATATAAAAGAACGTAAGTAAGTACAGTCAACTCTCAATTCTAAGACCCCGTATTTTAATGACCCTCTCGAAGTAACGATCCTTTTCCCGGGAACAGTGAAAAATTTGAAGAAAGGGAGAAAAAAAAAGGTGAAAAATTCAAGGAAATCGGCCGAAAAATATGTTTGTTGCACTCATTTTATTCGCTGTGTTGCAATTCCCTTCACGAGCGCTCTGCGAGTCGCAAGTGGGCCTGATCTAAAAATAGACACCACCAAACCATTCTTGAGTGATATCCAATAGCTAGAGGCACATATTTGTGGTAAATAAAAAAGCAAAATATCGGTACAAAAACCGAGTCAATTTCAGGTTCAAAAGCGGTAAATAAAATCTCATATCGGTGTTATAGCGGTGAATAGATCAGAGTTCCTAACGGTAAAAAAAAACATAATGGTAACAGTATTGTATGGGCAAAACAACTCTCACTCGGTTATTTTGGCATTGTTAACATTCATACTTACATATCCTGCATTGCGAAAGATTCTTGAAGGTCGCCTTTTGCATTTTTCACATTAACAGTAATTATTAATCTTGCTTTCTTCGCTTCTGTAACACACAATATGGCGAGTTGCATTGTGCATCATCAGTGGGTATGCAGTGTTTCCAACCTTCTTCACTGAAAATTACCTACTATGAATGGATTTTTTTTTTCAATTTTAACTATGCTTGCCTAACCTAACCTCACTGGAAATAGTTCGTGGAGCTATCTGCGAATGGTATGTGGGGCTACCCCAGAAACCATTCATGGATAGCCCCACGAACCATTTCCGGTTAGGTTAGGTTCAGTTAGGCAAGCATAGTTAAGGTGAACATAATTTAAAAAACTTGTTCCAAAACAATGAAAACAATGGCATGGTTGGAAACACTGACAGGGAGTTACATCATGAAACGTACGCACCAACCGGTACACATAGAGGAAGCAAATAAGAGGAACATCTATTGTGCATCTGAGACATATTTTTCTTGAAAAACACATGAATTCCCGGTAACGCAGATTCCACGACAAAAGAAAACACCTCCACGGACCTTCAACATGCTACAGAAACTCATTTCCGTAAGTAGTTTCGCCTGTAAAAATAAAGAAATACGTTGTGCCCATACGACACTTACCAAAATAACTTAATTTAATATTCAAAATGAAATTGGTCATGCTCAGAGTTACATATCAGAATTGCCCATGCTAAGCGTTAGTTATTAAAACTTCCCAGATTAAAAAAAAAGTACAGAATATATTATTCAAAATGAAATTGTCCATGCAAAGTTTATTTGTCTAAAAAAATATAATATTTATTATTCACCATAAAATTTGTCCACATTAACAGTTACATAAAGAAAATTTCTTTATATTTAAGAAACACTACATTTATGAAAAACTAAAATATGCTGACCAAGGCAGTAATTTATTTTATAAGATAACATAAACTAACGTAACGTTTCAACCATCTAGCAAGGTCTTCTTCAGACTCTGTATCAAGTACAAAAGTAACCAGATACCACAAAAGACCATTATATATACACAAACATTACTCCCTCCAGACTATTTAGAAAGTTGTTTGGAACTTTCTAGCAGATGACTTTCACTTTGCCAACTTCACTTTCACCTAAAAGGCTAAACACAATTACTTCCATATAAAATGTGGCTGGGCTTTTAATCTCACACTCTTTTCCCTTCATTTTTCTTCCTTCTCCTTTCCTCTTTCTCTCTTGTCCTTTCCACTCTTTCCAACATCTTCTTCCATTCTTTGTTTAACTTCAGTCCCCCATTCCAGTTCATTGTGGGACTGAAGTTAAACAAAGAATGGAAGAAGATGTTGGAAAGAGTGGAAAGGACAAGAGAGAAAGAGGAAAGGAGAAGGAAGAAAAATGAAGGGAAAAGAGTGTGAGATTAAAAGCCCAGCCACATTTTATATGGAAGTAATTGTGTTTAGCCTTTTAGGTGAAAGTGAAGTTGGCAAAGTGAAAGTCATCTGCTAGAAAGTTCCAAACAACTTTCTAAATAGTCTGGAGGGAGTAATGTTTGTGTATATATAATGGTCTTTTGTGGTATCTGGTTACTTTTGTACTTGATACAGAGTCTGAAGAAGACCTTGCTAGAAGGTTGAAACGTTACGTTAGTTTATGTTTTCTTATAAAATAAATTACTGCCTTGGTCAGCATATTTTAGTTTTTCATAATCATGGAAACAAGGCTTAATGGTGTTATAACTACATTTATTACAAAGTAAAAGTATGGCTAACAGGTATACGAGAGCCTCCTTGATGTAAAAAAAAATTAATTCACTATTCACAAAATAATTTGTGGTAACATATAAAATCATTCAAATTATTTAACAAAAAGAAAAATAATCATTTCCCAGAATAAAATTTGTCCACATTAATAGTTACAAAAAAAGCATCTTTGACAGGGAAAAAACATGCATATATTGCTCACAATAAAATTGTTGATCCTAATGGAGATCTTGGGTGAAATAAAGTGATGTGAAAAGCTCCAGGTTTTCTGGCTTCAAAGTTGTCCGCCTATCTGAATGTACACACCCATATGCAGAAAATGCACGTTCGCAATCGACATTGGAGACAGGTACCCAAATGGCCCTTATGGAGGCAAAAGCAAATTCTGGATGATCATCCGTGAGTGCCTTCAGGATGTCTATTGTTTCCACATTGTGCCCTGCCTGTACATCTTTAACGCTATTTTGCAAAGCTGCATAGCCACTAAGAAAATTCTCTTTTTTTACATTACTGAAGAATGGAACTTTTTTGGAGAGCATTGCTAAGTTATCATCTACCTTACTTATCGAAATTGACCTTTTATCAAACAACTTGCCAAGAGTTGATATATAGGTCTTGGCTGGGTCATTTAAAATCAACTGCAAGAGTTTGCCTCTACATTTTTCTGATGTAAGGCATAACTTGTGTTTTACCGATGCACTTTTTGTTGTGTTTAGTGTACCTAAACACTCCACAAGCCTGTCAGAGAAAATACCTTCTGCTAATTGACCAAATTGTGACACTAGATCCTGTAGTTGGTGGTGTAGTTTATGAACATATGGATATTCTGAACCTTCAAGTGTAGTTATAAGTTTAAAATTCACAGCACAATGGTCTACCACAAAGAATGCCTGGCACTGTATTACTGTGGCAACATCAGTGTCCTTCGAAAGGTGTTTAAAGTATTCTGCACTAGGACTGTTTTCGCAATAGGAACTAAAAAATTCCACAATATCTGTTAGATATTCACACGCATAGCATACAGAACCGTACCATGAATTCCACCTGGTTAACACAGGAGATGGAAATAATTTTGCTTCCTTCTCACCATCTGGATATTTCTTCCTCAGAAACTCTAGGTACGCATGTTTCCTTTTTCTGGTGTTCAGGAACGATGATTTCGTCTTGGCAATGAACTCATTAAGTTCTGTCAAGTTGGCAGGCCAGAAGTTCCCAACAATATTTAACTTGTGGGCCCAACATTGCACATGCAACAAATCCTCGGAAATTATCACTTTTAAAGTATCTACACATTTTGTCATGTACCAAGCAGAATCACTAACAACACACAATGTTATCGTGTGCAATTTCATATTTCTGCAATATGTCCAAAATAGCCCTTGAACATTCAGTTGCATTAGCATTGCTCAACACTTTTATACCCGCAACATACAGTTTTGTCGATGTTGCCAAGAACACCTTAAAAAGAACTACGAAAACACATCTTCCATTCCTGTCTGTTGTTTCGTCACAGAGAATAGCAACAGGAACATCCTTCATGTTTTCCTTGATACCTTGTTCATATTCAGCATGGAGTTTTGGAACATACGTCTGCCTCAAAACTCTTGCTTGTGGTAAGTCACCAGCACCTAGAAAATCAAGTACCCTCTGTTAGGACAATGTAATGTTGAATATGATATGATATTGAATATGTAGTTGAAGAAACTCAGCCATAAAAAGGAAAAATAACCTTTTGGCATGCGGTTTCAAGCCTAGCTTTGAATAGGACCTGCCATAGTCATCAGGACCATTCCAGCATAATGTGGGTAACTTTTTACACACAAAAAAATTAAGGTTCTAGACATGATATTGGATTAAAATACAAATATATAGAATATCTATACCACTTCTCGTGTAATGCTCCTACTAACAAAATAGAGTAACTAAGTATTTCAGTGCACTAAATGTATAAAATTAAAGAATAGTGCAGAACTCCTGATCTTGAGCCAAGTCTTGCAAAGATGTAATAATAATTATGTAGTGAAATATTTGATGATTTTGCATTTTTGTTCTAAAAAGGTTGAAAAATTGTTCAAATATATAAACGTCCATATTAAATAATTAGAAAACCAAAGATTTCTTATATTTTGTCACCACTTTTTAGGAACAGGTAATTTACTTTGTGAAAGTAGGGAGGAATTTTTCGATGTACAAGTGATTACTAGCATACAACAGATTACTGCAAAAAGTGGCTGGAATTTGCATTTTCAACAATACAGGATAAAATTATTTGGTAATAGTTTCATACATCTTCAATTTTACACAAGGAACTACTTACGGAAATGAGTTTCTCCAAGGTTTACAACGTTCGTCGAGGTATTTTCTTTCATCGTGGAATATATTTTTCCGGAAAATGATGTATTGTTCAAGATAAATATCTCACAAACGCAAAATTGCCATTGCTTTCATTTGCTTGCCTTACGACAACCGGATTCTGCGTACGTTTGATGATGTAAGCCCCTGTCAGTGTTTCAACCCCCCCTTTTTTTACTATGCTTGCCTAACATAACCAAACCTAACCTAACCTTATCGGAAATGGTTCGTGGGGCTATCGGTCAGCTACCATGCATAATGGTTTGTGGGGCTATTCGTGTATGGTTCATGGGGCTATACGTCAGCTACCCGTGCATAATGTATAATTTCCACTGCTGACGAACACGACAGTAGGTAATTTTTGATGCAGAAGGTTGAAACACTCCATAGCCACAACATGAGTTAAGATGTGCCCACCATATTGTGTGTTCTGGAAGCGAAGAAAGGAATAAAAAAAGCACTCAGAATGTAAAAAATTGAGATTGTTTTCGTGTAAAAAGCATAATGGCACCTTGAACTATGTTCCGCAATACACAATTGGTAAGTACGAACCATACAAAACACAAAAAATCCGATTTTAATGTGTCTCCAATCTATGAAACTGTTACCAATTATTTTGCAATTCTAAATTCCATTTGCAAGAACCAGTGCAGCTTAAGGAATTGGGGCAGGGGGGGGGGGGGGCATCCTGACCTGAGTGAAGAAAATGTAAACATTTTCAACTGGCATCCATTAAATTGCTCTCTACAATTAACTTTCTGTTACTTGTTAAGGCATCAGTAAGGAATTTTTTCTAAAAAATTATTTGTCACTTTAAGGAAAAAGTTACTATCTTTAGATGATAAATGCATTCTAGCAATTATGATAGTAATAAATTTGGAATAAAATTTGTTTACATTATTAGTATGCAATAGTTATTCTTTCTTAATAATTATAACAGTGGATCCAATTTTCACAATAAACCATGGCTGGAATTTCTTCACATCACTTCCCTCCGTTCCTCATCCCCTCTAATCTTAGAATACATAAAAAAAAAAAGAAATGATAATGCAATCGCACATGTGTGGTTTATTTTTCTAATCTCAGAATATACCAAATGAAGCAATGGTGTTGCATTCACACATGTGGAGTTTATCTTTCAGCACCATACTCATTATTCGTGGCCAGTGGCGTGCCCAGGATTTTCGAAAGGAGGGGGTTAGGTATACATTTTTTAGTAGTCGGCCCTCATTTTGCCATCTTTTCCTGCATTTGATGTTCTTTTCTTTAGGAATACTGGGCCAAAGGGGGTTATAACCCCCACCAACCCCCCTTGGGCACGAATGAAAAATGCACAAAAGAAACGAAGTAAAGAACAAAATAATTTTCCACTCTCATATATTTACTGGAGTCACATAGTGGTTTGGATACCACTAAAACCAGTTCTGATTAGCCCATCTGTGCACAAAGTGGGCTTAAAACAAAACTCAAACAAGGAAAAATTTGTATATTTACAATTTATTCTTACCGTGACAAGTACCTTCAAATAAACAGGACTGACAAACAATAAAACAAAATCCGAGTTACGTTATTACGAAGCTAAAATATATTTGGAGATTATGCTAAATACATGAAGTCACATGTTAAAAAAAGCTTTTATATGAAGAAATTAACGGGAAATACGTAAAACCATGCTGCTTTGTGACACAGACTCAGAAAATTCGATCGCATCAAGCTGCATGAAAGACGTTATTCATGATGCGTAGTTTTCCTTCAAATGAAAATGATTGACAACGCATAATAAAAAGAGAAATGCATTTTGTTGTTACAAATCGCGATATATTTGAAGAACATGTTAAATGAACAAAATGTTCTCCCAGGTGACAAAATTGTGGAAAAATCAGAAAAACCATGCTTTTTGTGACGCTGCAAATTCAGAAAAACTGATCGTAGGAAGCCGCGGGAATGACGTCATGCTATGATACGTATTTTAGGCGAACAAAACAAGCCTTTTTTTAAAAAAAATTAAAAATAGCACATCCTTACATTGGTAACAAAGTTTAAACTTAGTGCGCACATGACTTCTTGTATTTTTGCTGCTGATCGTAACACTTTCTACTACATCGTAATATACAAAACGCATATCGTAAGATCTTTTTACGGCTAAATACATCGATCTTCCACCTTACTACATTTTATTTTTCTTCATGCTAACTATTAATTTTAAATTCGCATTCGTTTCTTCATGAAAAAAAAAAACACTCCAAATAAAATATTTCTTGATTTCATCAAATACGAAATATGGATTCTCCTAAATATATTTTACTTCATGAGACACAATATCCAATAAGAATCAGGAATGATTACGATTAAGTAAATAAATGGACACGAAAGCTTGTACTCACCAGTGATGTATCGATTCATCCATGTGCGTAATCCAGGTTCATCGAGCTTTTCCAATGGAATATTTGCGTGAACGAAGGCATTCACTGTCGACATAATGAAGTCTTCTTTGTCCTTCTTAATTTGTTTCGCATTATGTGCCAATTCTCCAAGAGATACTTGTCGCTTTGTTGGTGAAACGCTCTTGTTCACAGTCTTCTTGTTTTTCACATGTGAGGCACTTTCACGAATATGTTTTATGCACGAATCTTTACGTTTCCAGTCAATTCGAACATTACAAAATTTGCACACCATTATCCGTTTTACTTTATCAAAAATATAAAAGCCTTCATGAGCAAATTCACGCTCCCGATCAAACACAGTCACGGCTTTCGGCATGGTAATTTCTTACGCTACCAAATCTCGCAGAACAATAACAACACATTCACGCTACGCACAAGATTATGAATGAAATGAACGAGAGGGGGGTGAGGAGAATGGTTCGAGGTTTCTTCGGGTGGCGTCGTGTATGAGGGCCAATCATAATGGACCACATTATCCAGTGCCTCAAGATTTGGACCAATGAGAGTTGGCGTCTTAAACTCTTCTTAGAGAACGAAGAAAAGACAAAATGGCGGAAGCAAAAATAATAGTTTTAACACGAAAAACATGCGATTTTTTATTAAAAAACAATATTTTGTTAATAAACTATTAATTTCGTGTAAAACGTTTCATTTCGCGTTTTCCCGTTCATTTCGCGTTATTTCGCGAATAAATACGGCTGAAAAAACATACACACGTGTTTAGAAAAATAATGAAAATAACTTCTAGGCACCCAATAAAATATTTCGTGTTTTCGTCATAAAC
>NW_028143888.1:0-19730 GCF_977018435.1 Lepisma saccharinum
GTACTGGACCATTTCCTGTTGGTCATGTATGTGCAGTCAACCAGAAAGGAGGCGGTGAGCAGTGGCGTATGCTGGTTATAACTAGTGGGTAATCTCAGACACTTGATTCATCCACCCACTCCTGAAGTCTCCCTGCAAATTTACTTCAACATTCATACAGGATTTACGAATGTATGTGTGAAAAATATTAACTTATTGTTGCGACCACTGTCGAATAATTGTTGTGATTGCACTTGCAGTTAATCTACGTTTAGAATTTCACACAATAAAACAAGATAATATAATAAATCTATAAGAAAAAACCTGTAACAAAGAATATGAATTCGGTAGTGAAATAAAAACCCTCAATATTAATTGAAGTGTAAAATTCAAGTTACCCCAGTACCCAGTTACTCATGCATTCCTGATTTTTATTTTTATACACGGAAGTTTGAGTTCAAGACCTGTGGTACAAGAGATTCTACTGGCCTACCTACATTAACTATTTGCAATTTCTCCGGAAAAGATCCCGTTCCAAATATTTTCACACGAAAATATTATATTATATCCATTGCCTTTAACTTTAAACACAGCACTAGCACGAATACTAAACCACTTACAGCTAAACAAATATTAAATTCTCGAATGGCTACAACACACATTCAATTCCCTGCGCCAATCTTCTATTGTGGTTCCTTACTGCTTGACACAGACTTCATATTCCCTGCCATGTGCGAGGTTCTATAAGTTGGAATCATTGCGTTTTTTGTTTATATATTTTACATTCAAACATCAGTGGTCGCGGTGGCTCAGTCGGTAACGCGTCTGACTACCATGCTAAAGGTCCCGGGTTCGTTCCCCGGCCGGTTCAAATCCGGGAACTTTTCTAACGATGGAAGCGGCCCCGTCGCCCACCCAGCGTCGAATAACATGGGTACCTGGGGGAAACCCTGGGGGGTAAAGGCGGTCAGGGGCGTGGTGCTGATCACATCACCCCCACTCACGACCGGATCAAGAAAGTGTGGGGCGTTACCCCCACACCCCCTATACGCCTTCATGGCGTGGTGCTAAGCACAGGGGAACACTTTACCTTTACCTTTTACATTCAAACATCTTTTATCATTATTAATTTAGAGAAGGGGGAGAAGCAACTTAAATTACCTAATATATGTGTACGTATATATATAATTTATTTCTGATAGCTTTCCCTTTTAAAGATTATTCATTTCTGTGAAAGAAATACTCTCACTGGTTTTGAAGGCTACAAAGAAAGTAATCACGCATTTTAAAATACAAAAATGAATAAAAGTAAGCATATAAATAGTTTAATTACTTCATTAATCTATTTATTAAATTGTTATTTGACGTCGCTTTTCTGCCACTTTTGGCTAATCACTACGAGTGATATGAAATTGATGATGGGACATTTACAAAGAGCACCCATGCCCAGCCACGTATTCGAACCCTGGAGCTCTGACGTTGTAGGGAGCTGTGGCAACCACTCCGCCACAGAGGTCGGTGTAATTTCTTGAATTTCTAGTTAAAATTTTAATTTATTTAATTACAGTCATCTTCAATATTAAAGCTTTTTTTTTTTTTCCTATGACAATATCTGTTGAAATAGCAGATATCAGGAAGACAGAAGCAAATGTATAATGAGAATTAACATAGAATTGGTTCGCGAATGTTGTTCACATTTCCCTGTTTCTCGTGCACTTTCAGATGTATTTTCTCTACTTTCCTTTTCAGTACGTAATTTGCGAACCCAGAATTCTGTTTCCTGAGAAATTTCCCTGTCGTAAACAACACAGCTCCTACGATACAAAGGCCACCGGGGAAGAATGGCAGAAGAGGGTGCCAGCCGAGGGAACGGCAAAGGCTCTGGGGTGGAGAGTGCGACGGATGGACTCTCTCCAGAAGGAGCTTACCTTTGCCACGGAATAACCGTGCCTGAGAAGCAGTGTTTCCTTCCCCTCCCGTCAAGGGATTTAAAGGGAGCCAGTGGAATTCACCCTGACGTCACCAGATTCCACCAGCTGGAGAAAGTGGCTGAAAGCCTCTCGGACATTCAGCGGCAAACGTTTGAAAAACATTCGCGCACTGGAAGTAAAGAAATATGTGAATCAAAGATTGGTTCGGAAGAATATTGCGAAGAAATCAGAAACAACTTTTTTTTTTTAAATTATAGTCGGGTCATCTCCGATTACCTAAGTGATCCAGAGTATACGCCGCTGGCAGTGAGTACCTATTCCATTGTGTTGGACACTCGATGGTAACATTGTAACAAAGAGTTGATACCTGGTAGAGGCACAGGAGTGGTTGGGATCCCAATTAAACTCTAGGCCCAGACCCAATTACTAGACTTAAACTCAATCAATCAGTATTTCATTATGTGGAGTTTGTGTTAGTATTGCTTGTCACTTTAGTCTGACATCTCCCTTAATGCTTGTAATACTTGTAGGTTGATATACGTATTACCTCTTAAATTTGACATATGATAAACTCACAATTTCTACATTGCCAAATGGTAGCATCTGGATTTGATCCCAAGTGGGTACTTCAAAGTTTCATTGTTTGCCCTGCATTATGAGGACATTGTGACGCTACTTCAAAAATATTAGCAGAGGGTGCAAATTTTGAAAGCCAGAAAATGGCTGTCGTGAGGGCTGTGGTGCTATGGTGTTGCTTTCTTCCAGTGTTGTGCCCACCTTTCTGACAGTGGCACCCTGTTGCTGTGTTGACCTACGAAGAACAGGTCAATGATCTTTAACATTAATCACTCTCCGTTTAGCTACAATACAAAGGCAGGAAAATGTACAGTGCATATTTATGTTGTTTTTTTTTTAACATTTTAGCTTAAGGATGAGAGATAGGGAAATCAATAGGAAACTAGGCAGGTAGCCTCTCTGATGATGTAGTGGTAAGACCGTAACATTTTACTTGAGTCCCAGGTTCAATACCCGGTTCCATTGGAGTTCGGGACCCTCTTTAAACAGTATTGCAGTCCCGATTAGCCTATTTATGTATAAAGTGTACTTAAAAGACAAACATACGAGGTGTATTTTTAAAGTAAGTACAGTTTTGAAATTCCGCCGCTGCAGCGCTGCGGTCGGTGTCCCGTGCATGCGCACTGTGTACCTACATCTGTTGGCAAGCCAAAGATGCCATTGCGGCAACAATCGATCGTGTATACATTTCCTTTTGCGTATTTAAAATGCGTCTGACTACCATGCTAAAGGTCCCGGGTTCGATCCCCGGCCAGTTCAAATCTGGGAACTTTTCTAATGGTGGAAGCGGCCCCGGCGCCCACCCAGCGTTGAATAACATGGTTACCTGGGGGTAAAGGCGGTCAGGGGCGTGATGCTGATCACATCACCTCCACTCACGACCGGATCAAGAAAGTGTGGGGCGTTAGCCCCACACCCCCTATATGCCTTCATGGCGTGGTGCTATGCACAGGGGAACACTTTACCTTTTTTTGTATTTAAAATGCCTCCGCCGACTGTGAAATACGTGCTGTTATTTGTTTTCTTAGTGCTAAAGGCGTGAAAGCAGTTGAAATTCACGGTCAGATTTGTGAATTGTACGGACAAAACATTATGAGTGATGGAATGGTACACAAGTGGGTAAGAGCTTTCAAAGATGGCCGAAAGAATGTTCATGACGAGGAACGGAGTGGGTGACCCTCAGTAATCACTGTCTCTTTGGGGTAAAAATTCGACGAAAAAGGGAAAGAGAACAGACGCTTCACGATTTCTTCGTTATCAGAGGAGTTCCCTGAAGTTTCAAGAAGTTTTATCTACGAAATTGTTACCGAACGCTTAACGGGATGGACTACGGCCGCCATCTTGAAAATTCGTCCCATTCATTTACATGGTAAATTGTTACCATAATTGCGTTGCTCTGAAATGGAACTTCGACTATCTGCTTGTAGGGCCTTGTTCTTCGTAACCGTCCCCTGTGTTCTAATACTTCGAAGCATAAATTTTATAATTATATTGAGAGCAAAATAATAAAAAACTGACAAAATGCAGCTGACATGCCTTTCCACTTAATTTTCTTATTTCACAAGAAGAATATTATAAATCCAACATAATAGTTCACTAGAGGAAACATTTATGCTGCGATTGATGTATACTTGTCACTGGGAACTTTGCGTATTTTAATGCAATTACTATAATATTCGAAGTCTGCAGCGTATTTTTTTCGCAGCATATTGTGCTGCCACCTACCATTACTCCTGGAACTTCCAGGAGGCGGAGGGATATTTGAGTTGGGCAGCTTCACGTTCGTCGACTGCTGTCAACCAACACAATCGCCAAAAAATTGAGAAGATTGTCTCTATCAGGTCAGGGAAAAGAAAGACGAGGCGAGCAATTAACTTGAAAATTTGGCGAGAATAACAAAAACAATATAGATAAATGTAAATATGTATTTATATTACTTCCTGTAATGTAGATAATTTAAAACTGCGCAGTCGTCACGCGAACAATTTTGTCCGCAAATTCATGGGACATAGAAAACCTTGCTGGTCTGAAGCCTAGAAATTGCCTGAGGGAGGGATACCGCTATGGTTTTTCCGTCCCTCGGTAGGAGCGAGCTCCAAATGTTTGTCACTTCACTTGAGAGTGGTCAAGGTCAACTTTTCGGAATGACACAACGGTGTGTTTATTTACGATACAACAGATTCCAGTGATTAGGCGATACAACCAGAAACATTTCCTCTTTTTGGAAACCGTTACGTCTTTCCATTGGGAAAGGGTTTCTACAAAATGTGCGAATAATTATTGTTTTGATTGCACGATAAGCTGCATATTCTATTATTGTGTAAAAGTATTTTCTTTCACCTAGATGCTTCCCTTGAATAATTTCACAAATGATAGTTTACGTATTCTCACGACATCCGTACTTCTTATGTACGGTATCCTACAAAAATAATTGTAGACAAAGGAGATACGAAATAGACTGACTCCAAGCATAGGTGGATGCATAAAATTTTCCTGGGAGGGTCACAAAATATGCCGTAAAGATACGACAGGATGTAATATTGAGAAGATTATGGGCAGACACAAGATTCCAAGACAAATGCAAGGATGAAACAACTGTTTTTCTTTTACATCCACTTTTACATCTCACCAAATCCGAACCCGGGACCCTTGATTATACGGGAAAGGAAAGGCGCCAGCGTTAGAAGAATTTGATGAAGTAGAAGTTGTTCCACAATTACTTGTATTGACAGTGATTAAAAAAGAAATACTTTTGAGAATTTTCTTATTCAGACGAAACTCTATTTTTTCTTATTTAACGTCGCTTCTACGCCACTTTTGACTAATCGCGACAACGAGGATGAATGATAACACTGGTCGACAGTGATTTTTTTTCGAGCTGCTGAAGACGAATCTGAACTTGGTTTTTGTTCTGCACCCTCAGATTTAGAATTAATGCCAGTTATAGTATCAACCTTTAGACACCGGCCAAAATTTGAAGGAAATTGCAGAGCTTCATGTTGGCGGCCCTTGTACCCCTCTACTAATTAGCCCCGTCTACTTGGGTGCACTTTTTAACACTCGGTGCAGTGCAGGTGTATCCAGTGTCAGGGTGGTGCAAGGAAATGACGTTCAACCCAAGACTACTAGCAGTCTTGCGTTCAACCAACTAAACGGAAAGCGGTGTTCAAGTTCAAAAGATTCAACAAATGCCTGTCTCCTTCTTTAAACGGTCATTTGATTAGTTAGCACGCACCACGTCACCATACACCACACTTGCACCGGTCCGGAAGGTACTGCAGACGGTGCAGAGCAGACACGAAATATACTACTTGACTCGAAATCAACGAACTAGAGGACTCGGTGTTGCACCGTTCAACCAACTAGATGCTTCGGTGCAAAGAGAGTCAAAGCGAGTCAAAACGTGCAGCCAACTAGACGGGGCTATCATCCCAGAATCACAAATGATACCTCGTTGGAAAGCTTATGGAACTCAGATTCCAACGAAGTACATTTAGGTTCCATCACGCCCAATTTGTAGAAGAAGAAGAAGAAAATAAGAAAATTTGGGGAAAAGTTAATTTTTGGAGAACTTGAGGTAAGTTTTGCAACACTTACAGTTGCGCTACGCAAACATAAACTCAGTAAGACACACCCTATACGTTAAGTTGGCTAACTGAAGTTGTCCTGTAGGACGAATTTCAATGAAGAAGCATATGTAAAGTATACATATTGCAATATACAGGGTGAGTCAAAAGTCCGTGACCACCCCTTATAAAATGGAAGGGAGTGTAGATTGCAACAATTCAACACTTTTTCCAGTTCTTAAAACTGGTTAAAACTGAGATTATTTGCGAAAATTACAGGACATAAATGAATATCACCTATGCCCAGGTCGGCGCTGGAATCTTGAACGAAAGTCACACACACATATATATACTAAACAAAATTACTTTTTGTTATAGTGGTGTTGGTATTATAAGCAGGAAAAGTGATAGCATACAGAATACACCACTTAGAAAACTGTGAAAATTGTCATACTCTTAGAAATGAACTATCTTATTATTCGATATTTCATTAACTTCAGTTGGGTGTTAGGGGGCGAGGCGCCAGGGGACATCTCCCCCCCCCCTGGCGTCGTCACTGAACCCCTGTCGCCGTAGCGCGCTGTTCTAACCACTCCGCCACGGAGGTTGACTCTCAGGCGAGACAATCAGAAACCTTGGAAAGATCCGAGTTCCTATTCGCGAACCGTCTTGTAAACAAAAAGTAGGAAAGTAGCTACTCGTTACATAAACGACAGAATGAGTGAATCAGTGAAGTCAGATATATTCCACTTTCTGAGGTTGTATTATTTAATATTATTAGTATTATTTTACTGTTCTTGGTTCTTGAAATACCGTAATTTATTCTGTTGTTCGCAAAAAGAACAGTATTTCCTGTGAGATATTTTGCTTTTGCCTTGACGTTGTATTTATGTGGGCCTTTAATATATTTTTATGTCAATTTTTTTCAGATTGAAACATAATTTTAATTACGATTTTTAATAACGATCTTTTATGTGTGAGCGAGTTTATAATATTCATACCAATATTACGAAATGAATTATTAATTCATATGCAGTCCCAGGTAGCCAAATGTTGCTTTCGGTGTGAACTGTCTGGTGTTGGCCAAGCATCGTGAGGATAATGATGAGTTCCTTGAAAAGGAAAGCCAATCAAGCTTCGCCTGGAAAGCCAAATAACAGCAACAATTGGTTTGATCGATTTATTTTGGTTTATATTTCTTTGTTTTTCTGCCACTTTCTGCTAATCTCGAAGATGAGAACAAGTGATATGATATTATGAAATTGATGAAACGACGCTCACATGGAAGCCCATAACCAAGCCTGGATTCGAACCCGGGAACTCTGTCGTCGTAGCGCGCTGTGCCAACAATTCGGCGACGAAGGTCGGCACGATAAAAACAATTGGACTCGTTGCGCTGAGCAGGTGTACTCCAAAGATAAGCAGCCATTCGGTAGGTATTGAACCTCAGACGAAATTTTCTCCATGGAGTTTATTATTCCAAAGCTGCTACCTCGGTGGCGCAAAACTAACTGACTTCTGTTCTAAAGGCTCTAGGTTCGAATTATGGCCATGGTTTACATATTTTAGGGCATTTGTTCTATTCCCTGTATCATAGGATCACCATTTATCCTTGCCGTGGAAAGTGACGAAGTTTTTGGTTCACTAGTTGCTCAGATAGGCAAATCGGAACTGGAGTAGTGGAGTTTCCGAGCCCTTGATCACAATCCCACAACGTAATCCCCTACGCTTTCGAGGCGGCCTGAAAAGTGGCGTAGACGAGTGGAGGAAATAAGAACTATAAAGAGTGTATTCAATCCTGAATATTAACTATAATACAAAAATTAAATTTTCAATACTTAGATTCTAAGAAAGCTTATTCACATAAAGGTGGATCCCATACAATTTGTAACGAGACTGGTTCGTTACAATAAATAAGTGAGTAAGTGGTCAGTAATTTGTCAGTATTTGGTCAGTTTTTTTTACCACTTGAATAGTTTCCACCCCTGCTATCACCAAAACCAAAACAATCGCACATAGGAAATTCCAACCCAATCTGAGTCGCTGGCTAAGGGCTAGCACTACAGACATTCAGTTCAGTGGTCAACCTTGCCTCGGGGACAGACAAAATCAAAACAAAAGCAGTCCGAGGGTGTTGGTTGAATGTTCTGCGAGGAAGGAATTTACAGTACCGGAAGTTTGGGGAGGGGAGCTTGAACGAGGGTCGGCACGTGTTTCGTATTTTGTGGGTGAAAGTTTTATTTTAGCGTATACTATTTTTCGCTGTTTGTAAGTAAAATACAGAGTAATTAACTTATATTTTAGGAAAGGAATCAAATGGTAACATTGTACACAGAGAACACCATAACACTTCCTTGCAGTAGTTTGCAAACATTCAACTACATCTTTTATTTTTATTTTAGCTAAATTAAATCGAAATATAAAACAACCTTTCTCATCTTGTCTATTCTGATGCATAACATACAGCCAAAGTACATCTACGTCTCGTGTGTTGCACTAAGTACAGGTAAATTGTAGAGGAAGAACTGCAGCGACGGAGGAAAATGCAAATCAAACAGGGAATTATATTCAGTCGTGGAATAAGCCACAGTCTTGCGTTGGACCCGCTCGCGAAACTATCGTCGGTGGTTGCTAGTAATTCGGAAGTTTCACCACCAGATGTCTCAGACGTAAGGGTGGCAAAGTCGTTTCCTTGATCCATGCCGTTAAACTATCGAAAATTGTGCTCACGATGGGTACCAAAAATGTTAGCTGAGGTGCACAAAAGCAAACGTTTAGGTAGGGCCTTGACTTTTCTTGTCAAGATGTCATCGCATCATTTGGCTGGGAACAATTTGATCATCCTCCATACAGCCCCGATCTAGCGCCCAGTGACTACCACGTGTTTCTGCAACGGAAGAAGCATTTCGGAGGTCAGCGCCACGATGACGACGATAGCGTCAAAACGGCCGTGTTGCAGTGGCTGTCAACTCAGGCGGCAAACTTCTATGACAACGGAATACAAAAGCTTTGTTCGATATGATAAGTGCCTTAATTTTGGTGGCAATTATGTGGTAAAGTAGATAAAAGTGTGGTATTTCATGTAACAATAAAATTGTTACAAAAAGTTTACTTGTTTTTTGTACATATCAAAACTGTACTTACTTTAAAAATATGCCTCGTATAAACAAAAAAATCCGTTACTTTTAAGTCTATCCCTAAAAAGAAAATTTCCAAGTTAGTAGTCCAATCAGCCCGGTTCAACGCCATCAAGTGGTGAGCTGAAGTGGTGAGCAGTATTGCCAACTCCTCACTCGAAAAAATCACCAAGGTTTTTGTTTTTGGGTCTAACCTAACCTAAAGCAAGGAGCTGGCAACCTTGCTTGAGGTATTTTCTCGCAGTGTTGCCAACTCCTCACTCGAAAAAATCACCAAGGTTTTTTTTTCTTGGTCTAACCTAACCTAAAGCAAGGAGCTGGCAACCTTGCTTGAGGCTTGCCTTACAGTGCATAAAGCAAGGTTGCCAACCCACTGGTACTTTTGCCATAGCCTTTTACAAGAAAAAAAAGAGAGAGGGAAGAGTTAAACAACCGACAGCTTACCCACAGCCTTTTTTGCTCTAACCTAACCTAAAGCAAGGAGCTGGCAACTTTGCTTGTGCAATCAACCCGGTTGACCACCCTCAAGTGGAGATCAGCGTTGCCAACTCCTCACTTGAAAAAAAAATCACCAAGGTTTTTTTGGTCTAACCTAGCCTAAAGCAAGGAGCTGACAACTTTGCTTGTGCAATCAACCCGGTTGACCGCCCTCAAGTGGAGATCAGCGTTGCCAACTCCTCACTCGAAAAAAAAATCACCATGGTTTTTTTGGTCTAACCTAGCCTAAAGCAAGGAGCTGACAACTTTGCTTGAGGCTTGCCTTACAGCGCATAAAGCAATTTTTGCCAACCTACACACACTAAACAAGGAGAGCCGACAACAAATATGTACTGCCGTAAAAGAGAGAGAGATGGGTGGATGGTAATATAGTATGTGTGTGCGTGTGCGCGTATAATATGTAGCATTATTAACTAGAGTGTGTTGGCAATTTACTTACAACTAAAAAAAAATAGAGATGCCAACTTTGCTGTAAGATGAAAAAAGAGAGAGAGATTTATGGCTGGCAAGAGTAATGAGCGAATGCGCCATATCGTAATTTTCCAACTCCGTATATCGTGACCTTTGTAAACCTCTCTCGGGGGAATATTGTAACACAAACAAACAAACAAAATAATAATGGTTGTTTTTAGGATGCCTGGCCCCTATAACCTCGCCAGGGTGCGTGGTGCCCAACCAAAAAATGTAAAAGTTTTCTAATGGCTGCGGTTATAGATTACCGCACCTCTGTATAGTTTCACGTGTTTTTTTTCTCAAACTTCTTATATATTTTTTTAAATTTTTTTACAGGGTTTATTAAAATACATATTTGAGGAAAACAACGCCACCCATATATAAATAAACCCCTCAAACTAACACTAATTAGAATTAGCCTACAAAATTTTTCTCGTAAGGTATTTTTTTGTAAACACTCTACCACCAACAGATCACATATAAATAAACATACCCCCAAAAAAATGCGCTCCATGAAAAGTTGCCCTGTGTGCAAGATAACCATATCAAGCGCACATTTTGCAAGACATTGTCGTACCTGCACACCTGGTAAGCGTGTAACCGCTAAAAAACCATGTCCCAGGTGCGGTATACCTATTACCATTAATAATTTGAAGAGGCATATAACATCATGCAAAGTTGTCGTCGAAGCACCTGTCCCCCAACCGTCGACCAGCTCGACCAAGAGGAAGGCAGAAGCAGCCTCCATCAATGCACCACCTGCCAAACGCGTCAAGCCTGTGGCGAAAGCGAACCAGACTGCTTTCGAGCGGTTGTTAGAGGACTTTGTCATCACTTCGGAGGGCTCATGCGACGTGCGTAGCTTTTTGGAGAACGTGCAAGCCAAAATCATTTCCATCCTCGGCGATGCACTGGCTACGTACTCCACCAAATTCTATGCATCGCTACGTTGCCAGTACAAGAAGCCGTCTGATGAAATTTACAGCTTCTGCCACAACACCAAGGCGAAGACGCTGCATCTGGCGGATATCGACAACCTCGAGGTCATCTACAACCAGTTTACCGATGAGCTGGTGGCGAAACAGGAGGAACATCAAGCTAAAGGCTCGGGGGGTTCGCTGTGTGGCGAGCCTCACGAACTGTGCGTCAAACTTTGCAAGTTCATACCTCTCTCCGCCTCCAGCTACGTCCCCTTACCACCTACCATTGCGGCAAAAAGGGCCGTCCTGAACATTCAGAACAGTGACGCCAAGTGCTTCGTATGGTCGGTGCTTGCAGCATTACACCCTGTCCACTGGAAAAACCATCCACACCGGGTTAACCACTACCTACCCTACGAGCCAGAGCTGGAAGTTGCGATGGCTGGGATCGACTACCCGGTAGAGGTCCCGGATATTCGAAAGTTTGAGGCCCGTACACACAACCCTCGGTTGGCCATCAATGTTTACGGTCTCACTGACGAAAATGCGGTGTACCCCATCCGGGTGAGTGACGTAAACAACAATGATGCTCGAGAAATCCATCTCCTACTTATCAAGGACGAGACCCATCACCACTACACCCTTATTCGCTCCCTCTCTAGACTTGTTTCGAGCCAGCGGAGCAGTGATAGTCACCACGTCGAGGTGTGTCGCAGGTGCTTGTCAATGTTCGACGGACGGGATCAACACAATTACCAACATGTTCGAGGCTCCAACATCGCTGCAGAGAAGCTTGCCAGCCACAAGATCTACTGCAATGACAACGAGCCAGGTGTGGCAGTCTTGCCCAAACCTGGCACCGTGGAGCGTTTCCACATGCACGGTGCTATGGTGGAGCACCTCGCTATCATCATCGCGGATTTCGAGGCCTTCCTCAAACCCCTGTCCACTTGCGATCCTGACCCTGAAGTTTCTTCCACCACCTCTTACCAACTCCACGAGGCCTCGAGTTATGCCTACGTTGTGGTGCGACGTGACCAGCACATCGCCCCCGAGCCCTACGTGTACCGTGGTCCCGACGCAGCCAAACACTTCCTCGAGAGGATGGTTGTCGAGGCCAACGAGATAGGGAAGGTACTGTTGGCCCCCAAGTCTATGCTCCCACTGTCTCCCGACGATCAGCGTAGACACGACGAGGCCATCGCTTGCCCTGTCTGCGTCAAGGAGTACACCGCCAACAACCGTAAAGTCCAACACCATGATCACTTTAACGGTAGGTATGTTGGTCCATGGTGCAACGGATGCAACCTCATGGCCCGGGACCCGCGATTTATCCCTGTGTTTTTTCACAATGGCTCGGGATACGACTTCCACCACCTCGTCAAGCATCTTGGGTACGACGACATGCGAATCAACGTCCTGGCGCAGAACGAGGAGCGTTACATTAGCTTGAGCAAGTGGGTGCGAATTTCAGGATCACACTCTACCGTCGAGCTTCGCTTCCTCGACTCCCTGAGGTTCCTCCCGGCCAGCCTCGATGCTCTTGCAGGGAAGCTTAGCGACGAGCAAATGTTCATTACCTCCGGAAACTTTCCGAACTTGGACGCCGGCCTCTTCAAGCGTAAGGGGGTCTATCCCTACGAATACATCACAGACCCTTCCAAGTTCGCGGAGACGTCGCTACCTCCCCAGGCGAAGTTCTACAGTCAGCTACGCGGCTCGAACATCACCGACGAAGAATATCACCATGCCCAGTCCATGTGGCACGAGCTGGGCTGTCGAACTCTCGGGGACTACCACGACGCCTACCTCAGACTTGATGTGACGCTCCTCGCCGACGTGTTCCAGACGTTCCGTGCGACCGCCATGAAGATCTACCAGCTGGACCCTGCCTACTTCTACAGTCTCCCCGGACTGGCGTGGTCAGCCATGTTTCTGGTGACGAAGATCAAGCTGGAGCTTCTTTCGAACGTGGACATGATGCTGTTTGTGGAACGCGCCGTGCGGGGTGGAATGGTCCAGGTGTCGCAGCGACACTCGCGCGCCAACAATCACCACATGGCCACCGGCTACGACCCCTCACAACCGTCCAGCTACATCATGTACACGGACGTCAATAACCTCTACGGACACTCCATGATGCAGCCACTCCCTTTTAGAGGCTTCGAGTGGGCTGACCCTTCCAACTTCGACGTCGAAAGCTTCGACGATTCGGAACATGGGTTCTTCGCCGAGGTGGATCTTGAGTTCTCCGAGAAGCTGCAGGATTTGTTCTGCGATCTTCCCCCTGCACCCGAGTTCAAGTGTCCACCCGATTCCAACCAGAAGAAGCTCGTCATGGATTTCGAGCCCAAAGAGCGTTATGTCCTGCACTACCAGAATCTCCGGTGGTTGATGCAGCGAGGGGTCACGGTCTGCGCAGTTCACCACATCCTCAAGTTCGAGCATTCTCCATGGTTGAAGCCATATATTGAAGTCAACACCAAACACCGCACTGCAGCCACGTCCGAGCTTGATAAGGATTTCTTCAAGCTTATGAACAATGCGGTGTTTGGCAAAACTATGGAGAATGTACGGAATCGCATGGACATAAAATTGGTAACGAGGAAAGCACAATGTCGCAGGCTCGTAGCAAACCCGTTATTCAAATCGAGGACCATTTATAACGAACAGCTTGCTCTGGTGCATATGAGGAAGAGTGAGGTGAGGCTCGACAAGCCAATTTATGTTGGTGCCTCAGTATTAGACCTGAGCAAGCTGCACATGTTTCAAACATATTATGGGATACTACGCCAGCACTATAACGACAATATTAGCCTACTCTACACGGACACGGACAGCTTGGTGTACCACGTTCGCACGGACGATGCGTACGGGGATATAGCCACAGCTCCATTTTTGGTTAACCTCTTCGACACCTCGGGCTATACCCAGCCGAACCAGTACGGCATCCTGCCCCGAAACAAAAAAGTGCCTGGCAAACTCAAAGACGAGAAGGACGGTGATGTAATTCTCGAGTTTGCAGGTCTTCGCGCCAAGGCCTATGCCATCAAAGCCGAGGGCAGCGTTACCAAGAAGGCCAAGGGTGTCGGCAGACAGGTGGTTCGGGAGCATCTCGCATTCGAGGACTTTGTCGATTGCCTCAAGACCAGGTCGTCGGTTCTAAGAGAAGAACAGCGCATCCAGAGCGTCGACCATATCATCACCACAAACAAAGTTAGAAAAATTGCCCTGGATCCCAACGACGATAAGAGGTGCGTCCTCGAGTGTGGTATTCACACATTGCCGTGGGGGCACTATCGCTTAGCAGAAAGCAAAACCTGCAACATATGTCCATCTTCAACAGAAGATTCATAAAAACAAAACAAAACAAAAAAAAAAACACTTTGACTGTCATTACAAAAAAAAAACTATGACCGTATTCTTAAATAACCAGCATGCCTATGAATTTGTTCGGTTTCAAAAAACAGATCATTATGGAAACCATACCAGATCATGAAGTCTTACCTTCCGTGTTACCTAAACTCAACGGTCTGTTGATCATTCACCTCAACAGCATTTGGACGAAACTGAATGACGATGTGGGCAAGATGTTTTATGTTTTTAATAACAATTTACATTTCTACGAAATTCCGATCGACGGGAAACTTCAAATCACCGTGAATCCGGTGAACGCAGGCGAAATCAAAATTTCTACCGGCAAGAACATTTTTCGAATTAAGCACGACAAGATGCTTTCTAACATTACGTACGATGTTTCCGCAGGAGATTACCTGTACGTGGAACTCCTCGGAGATTACGACAAACTTATTCCTCTCTTCGTAGAATTACGAATCGTCTATCCTATTATAAATAACCGTTAACCAAAAATGCCTAACGACATTTTCGGCAACACCAAGCGTGTAGACCACGCAGAAGAGATTCTCATGTTGGATATTCGAGTTAAGAAGTTGAGGACCGATTTGATCGCTTTGCAGGAAACCTTAAACAAAAGTTTAGAGTCGGAAATCGCTACGCTCCAAACGCAATGTCTCGACCCCATTCTGAAAATCGATTCCGAACTGAAAACGCTCATAAAAAATTATGTCGACGTACCTTCTTACGACAGCGTTCAAAATATACAGTTGAGCGTGGATTCGCTTCAAAATGATTTGGCCAAATTACAGCAATTTCAATCGAAAAATGAAGATTTGGAAAAATTGAAACTCGAAATCGAAGAACGAACTTCTGCAATAGAAAAGAATTTTTCCGAACTTCAAACCGTTGTGAACGATATAGATGCAGAACGCTTGCACGTCGTCGTTTCCAAATTACAAGAAGAATTCACCGGCACGTTGGAAGAAATTAAATCCAAGTTGCAGATTTTGGAAGATACCATGACGAACCTACCATCGTCGGACGAACTGCAGGAGTAGTGCTATTGGGTTGTTTCAAAGTAGTACTTAGTAGGTATGCCTTTTTTTTATCAATTAAATATCACTTTTTGACATATTTTGACAATTTTTTGTCGATGTTTTAGCGTTTAGCGATGTTTTAGTACAAATTTTCACTATACTCATTTTTCCCCCACTCGTACTTGGTAGGTATATCATGATGTTACGTGATACAACTTAACCTATCCTTTTTTTTACGATTATTTAATTTTTTTACGATCCTAAGTGATATAACTTAACCTATCATTTTTTTTTATTTAGGTACTGTTTGAACGTTATTATTTGAGGATCATATTTTGTAGGTATTTTTTTTTTATCAATCGAATATCACTTTTTGACATATTTTGACAATTTTTTGTCGATGTTATAGCGTTTAGCGATGTTTTAGTACAAATTTTCATCGCACTCATTTTTTCCCCCACTCGTACTTGGTAGGTATATCACGATCTTACGTGATACAACTTAACCTATCTTTTTTTTTACGATTTTTTAATTTTCTTACGATCCTAAGTGATATAACTTAACCTATCATTTTTTTTATTTACGCACCGAACTAACCTACAAGGGGGACTCTGTTTGTTTTAATATTTCAGTATTATAAGGTTTTCACAAATTTTATATAACCTAAAATGTGTTGCATGTTGATTTTTAGTATGTGGCAATTTTTTATGAATTTAAAACTGTTCCGTCACCCTCTCGTTCTTCACGTCGTAGGCGAAGGACTTCTCCGCAATCAGGATGACACTGCATAGGGTATCCTCGGGCAGCGCGTCGTGGAACTCGCAAACACCCACTCTACAAAAATTCTACTATATGATCTTTCACTGGCTAAGCTAACCTACAAATAGGAATTGGCAGCACTGACTTATAAACCCACTGGGTCTTCTTGGCATGTTTTTTCATGATGTGTTGCCAGGCTATTGGGCATCTTGGCGTATACAATATATATATTTTTGAGGGGGA
This sequence comes from Lepisma saccharinum, assembly GCF_977018435.1. NCBI lineage: Eukaryota > Metazoa > Arthropoda > Insecta > Zygentoma > Lepismatidae > Lepisma > Lepisma saccharinum. The sequence continues at coordinate 16,457 of NW_028143888.1, forward strand.
GGGGTTATAGCTTTTTATGCTGTACGAATACTAAAAACTTGACAGTGACAACCAACAGAGTAGGTAAACCTACATGCAGAAACTGGCAACACTAGTTTCTGACAGTGAATTTGAAATAAAATATTAAACAAAATACATGAGTAAGCACTGTGATTACAAATAATACCAGTGTTATGCCCCCAACTCCAACTGGGCAACTGGGGGAAATAATTGTACAACAATTTGTACCTAATTGTACAATACTTGTACCTAATTGAGAGAGCCTTCCTCTAACTTACCTCATGTACAATTTATATGTTTTTACAACTGTGAAAAGAAAGCATATGTGTTCTGTATGCACACATTCATTCTTATTTTTCGAAGTTGAATGAAAACACGTGTTTTTACGCTCACGTAATACTGACCTTGCCCCAGTGATTTTAAATTGCTTCCATCCGGTTTTTTTTCTGTGCTATTTCCGCATGCACGCAACATTCGCTTTCAATAGACAGAAGGAGTTTTAGTATAGCAGGCTCCGAGTTTTACAATTTATTAAATTAAACAATAATTTATGTAAGAATATACTTGTACTTACCGAACACAAAATAATAAAAGCACATGTGAATCTTTGCGTGCGTTCATGTTATATGACGACTGAGTAAAAAATAATGTTGACTCCCCGAAAGATAAAAGTTCCTGGTTCGACATCAGATGCATGCAAATTTTATGTTTTGCTCTCCAAAATCTTGATTTCTATGTTTGTGCTATTTGCCATACAGCAGAGGAGAAGAGGGGAGAGGGCAGGGGAGGGGGTACTATTAGCGCCATCTATTAGCAAACAATAGAAATAAAAAGTAGGGTCAAACTTTTTCAACACCCAAAAATTTTAAACGTCCTCGTTTAGTAATACGATCAGCAGAAGACGTTTGAAAGAGTACTCTTAGTCGAGAAAGCTAATTGCTAGGGCCCATATATTGCTAAAATGTTCTTTAATTTGCATATTTCTCATACCGCCATATGTTGTTCTAGTTGACTTCTTCCAAAAAAATGCTAATTAGCGAGAGTTAATTAAGCAAGGCAAGTAAAAGAAGCAAATAGGACAATATGTGGCGGCGTGGAAATATGTAAAAATTCGAATTAAAATTGGAGGATATTTTGCATTTTTTTCCTATAATGTACAAAACATTTACCGTACATAATTTTTTCTATTTACAACAGTATAAAATAAGAGAAATGTGTGACAATATCCATATTAATTAGGAAGGTGTGTTGTATGCTAGGTTAGCTAATTGCGTCTTCTACAGCTTCACTGTATAGAGGAAAAATGGAAAAAGAGAGCTCTACACAAACTAACCTAACAAATTTAAAATGTGATCTATCGTGAATTAAACTAAGCTTTTTCACCCACCCACATATAGCCTTACAGGTGACTCAAAAGCAGAAATTGGTCATAGCGTGACAGGTCGATTTATTGTGAACTAAACTAACCTCCCCCTACTCATACATACACACTATGTCTTACAATAAGTAAAACTGCTATATCACATGTAAGGGCCGACGGTTGGCAAGACATACAAGATCTATTGCAAATTTTATTAACCTACGACATAAGCCATGGACACACACACACCAAGCCTTCCAGATAGGCTATAAGCAACTCACCTCTTGCAATTGTATAACCTATTAACCTACAGCTAGCAACACTGTTTGAGCTGCTTTTGACGAGTAGTGTTAGCAAACTTATTTTTTGCAAATAGGCTCTACAGCTAGAGGCTTGAAACATATACCCTACCAGAGTATGTCAACTTACCTCATGTAAAAATATTACCTAGTACGGGTTAAGCTGTGACATACAACTAGCGAACGACACGACCACCTGACACACAGACAGAGAGAGTGTGATACAGCTTATACGCAGTTTTTCCTACACACGTACTGGGTTTAAAAGGTAACTTACAACAACTATTTCACTCACCTCCTATCATATAATAAAATTACCACAGGTTTTTGATACTTGCTGCCAGAACATGGTAGTTTTAGACTGGAAATTCAGCCCGATTATTCTATTTGTGCAAGAGAAAAATGATGATGCCTGCATTTGGAATATATAATTCTTCTTACGGTATTTTGCGTGCCCCAGTAACCTTGTTTTCGATTCACGGAAGCTATGACGTGTATTTCCTGTTTCGCGAACATGCGAGAATCTTTCACAATGTCGCATCAGAGTTGGTTGTGTATATAAATCTAGTTTGGGGAATGGACATGAATATAATGTCAAAATTATTGCATAACTTATAAAGAACATTTATTGCACTGCGCTTTCTAGCAAAGGTAAATGTGGAATGCCCCCGGCCCCTCAGAGATTCGAATACTGTTAGTTAAACAGCAAGCATTGTCATATGGACTGACGATTATTATTTTTTTAAAAAAAAACAGACCTCGTAATAAATTATAACCTGAGCTGTCTTGCAAGTCTCTCGAGTTTGATATCTGGTGAAGGAATATGATGCCACTATAAACTGTACACAAGATATACCCAGTCCCTGGCATGAGATGGACGTGGACCTATACAGTTGTACAATGGTTGTTCTTTATTAAAGCATAGCGCTTATTTACATGTCAGCGCAACATGCATGCAAAGAAGGGAGGGAGACCATAACGGATAATTCTTATTTCGATTTCAATATTTTTGCTAGTCACGCTATCTAGACGAACACTGGAAGATGGGCAAAAGCGAGGGAAAGAGAGAAATGTTATTTTTTGCCCCTCTGCCTGTGTGTGATATACTAGTTTTACATGCATACGGCTGTATTGTGAAGCGAGGCCGAAAATAATTTTTGAAAGCAGTCTCGAGCATCTTCGCGTTCAGCCAACAAGAGAAATAAAATATTACACATGGGTGTGGGGTGCAACAGCCACAGTACGGTAATGTGCATGGATGTTAAAATTTTTGGGTTTTATGAATAGACATACATATCAGTTTTGCAGTCTCCAGATGGGACCGGAGCTTACTTTTTATTTGGACAAGGGGGTTCAGATCAACTATAATTTTTGTTTACATCAAAATGAAACAAAAAATTTTACTCTACTGCTTACTTATTCAATATTTTTATTATTGTAAAGAATGGGGCGGTGTGTTTTATTGTATATAGTCTTCCAACAACCACCTCGGGGGCGTAAATTTATGTTTCTGCATGTATGCAAAATGCACTTAACTTCAGTTGTGAAGTTTGTTTTGCTGTTGTGATTAAATACTAAACTAAAATCACTGATGTGATATGAACCCCCTTCACTT
>NW_028143889.1:0-19718 GCF_977018435.1 Lepisma saccharinum
GCAACGTTTAGAAAGTCGTTGATTTTGTTTCTATATTTAACGTCGTTGGGTTTCCTCGTCATGTCGATCGTCGCGAATCCGAAATCGTCACCGTTCCAGCAAGTAGAGCAGCAGCGTTCCGAAAATTGATTGTAGTTCATGTCTCCGCCTACGTGGTCATCGTACGCGTGCTTGAGGTTGGTGTGATCTTGACGAAACAAACATATGAAATTAGCGTGGTCGCGTACTAACTGTTTTGGAATTTTGGAAAACGTTTGAGCTAGGTAAAAACAATCCATTTTTTTTTTTGAGACGACCTTGCGTGAAAAAGTTGCGAATTTCATTTTGATTTTCCAGGATGGCGTCGTCGAACACAACGACTGAATTTTCACGACAATCGTCGAGTGGTTTTATTTCCGAGGCGAACGTTGCAATGTCCAGACCATCGTACAGTTTCATCAGTTGCTGGTATTTGGATTGCTCCAAACTTTTCGAGAACACGTACAGGTGCCTGTACGTACAAGTTACCTTTTGAGATGCATTTACCTGGCTACCAGTACTGCGGACCGGGTACCAAACTCGAGAAAAAATTGGAGAGAGGGGGACAAGGGTGTGAATCCGTTGAACGCCGCATGCAAAAATCACGACATCGCTTACAACACCACGCAGACGGATCTGGATGCACGTCACGAAGCAGACAGAAAGTTAGAGCACGCAGCTTTCGAAAGGTTTGTGAGCAGAGACGCATCGCTGGGTGAACAGGTCGCCGCACTGGGTAGAGTCCAGCGCAGATAATTCTGCCGTGCGATGCGCGAAACAACTAAAGAAGCAGTGTTGCTAATGGAGCAGATAGAAAAATCGCTGCAGTGCACCGATGCACAGCTGTTACGTACAACAATAAAATTAGAGAATTCAGGTCTATCTAACGTTGAGTTTTAAACGTCATGCATTATACCCAGACTAGGATTAATATGTACTAACAAGTGACTTTGTATGTAGCTACATACATATGGACTAAAAATTCGCAAAATATGAACTAACACATAAGTAAAATTACCAAAAATGCTGCAAAAAAGACTTCTTCATACGATTCCTTATTTGAGTGATTTCAAACAAAATAAAAAAATATATATATTATTTTTCATTGCATTAATGCACTGGTGGCGTTCTAACTTTTCACTTCCAAAACCCGTATACACTGGTATGGAACTGCAACGGCAGATAATAACATGCCAACGTGTTAAACCGCTACAATTGCACCATAACACTCCTCCTGAAGCAGTATTATTATTTCCTCTCTGAGATCGGCGACAGTCGGTTGCCTTTGTTGTACATTTACAAAAGATGCCGGCTTCCACAACAATAACAAGTACATATACTGCCACTAGACGATAAGCTGCGCGGCTTTTTCTTTTGTTATGAACCAGGGCCGGCGCTAGTCATTTTGCCTCCCTGGGAGGTGGCGGCAGATGCCGCTCTATTTCGACCCCCCTGGTCATTACGCAGCAACGGAAAATTGAAAATCAATATATTCCTAACTAAAACATCAAAATATAAAATAAATAATAAGACTTCTTATGCTATTTCAATACTATTCAGCGCAAAAGAATATCTCGCTCGATCACAGTTTTCAATAGGCTTATCACCCATCAAAGCATGGCAATTTTAACACAGAAAACAATATGTATCGCATTAAGCAGCAAAAATGACAACCTCCTCTATGCAATTTCTACAAGAACACGTGCCGGAGCCAGAGTTGAAATGATGTTGGAGCTACATAATTTATTTATTTTGAATAATTCCAAAATTATGAAATATGAACAATTTGTTGCTGCTGTTCGCTGCTCTCTTGCCAAAATGCTTTATTGGGATGCTAACACCATGACTGGCTTCCTCCTTCATGAACTCGTGCACGTTGCTTAGAATTTCCCGAGCTTGGCTATGCAAGGTTTTTGATTTCAACTTCGACAGAACTGGAGGCATTATGGAATTTAACGTTCATTAGCAAACACACACTTTTACATACACACACGCAATACACGCACACAACGTCAAACCAGTCAAATACTTAGTATAAAATAAAAATATGGTGCTTCCAATCCAACAAAACTCACCGCCACTTTACCTGCCTTTTCCCCTTCCATGACAGAAATAGTGCTTCATTATTACAGTTGGCAACACTAGTTACTAGCTAGCCAATGAACATGCACTGCATAAAAGAAGCAAGCACTACGCCGTGCTATATTGCCACATTAGCGTCCCTACCAAACGGTGGGAACCGCGAGCTGGAGCGCTATTCAATTGTTTTCAATGATGTTTGCGCGAGTGTGTCCAGGAATGGAATGACAATGTGGCAACAATAGCGAAGGTTATCGAGCAGGGTAGAACACATGATGCTAAGAGAGAGGGAGACGAAACGAAAATTCGTTTCTACGCAACGGCAAATTTACGTGTGTGGCACTCTACCACCATCGCCATGAACACAAAACAAAAATTGGGGGTGGGGTATATAAATAACATAGAGTGAAAAATAATAATAATAACAACATGTCTCGTATAACTGATTTGCCGCCCAAGCTACTATGTAAAATATTTAAACACGCAGTAAACGGAGATTGTGAGGATGTAGGAAAACTTGTAATCATAGCAAGAACGACGCCGGAATTTCGCATCCCTTGTGAAATGGTTCTCAAGGACCATCTTCGGGGGATCGGCGGCCTGAGGTGCGGTGATCTCAACATTCTGCTTTCGGCTGCAGGGGAAAAATTGAACGAGAGGTTGGACGAACTGGACGAGGCAAGGCAGGGAAGAAGATGGTACACAGTAGATTGGTGCAAGTCTATGCAGGAGACGGAAGATATCATTACGCACATCATCGCGTTTTCCGAAGCACGGACTTTCTTCCTCTGTTAAAAAAAATAATAATATATATACGTGTCAAAAAAAAACAACTTGAAGTTGGCAATAGAAATATTTTTTCCACACTTAGAGCAGATAATACGCTTATGCCTTATTTATATATAATTTTCACGGGGCGTTCAATATTGTCAACAGTATCATATTTGAACAGGTCGCTTGTCACCTAAACACTACAGCTCACAGGTTGGGAAAATCTGACATGAAAGCAGATAATACGCTTATGCCTTATTTATATATAATTTTCACGGGTATACAATATTGTCAACAGTATTATATTTGAACAGGTCGCTTGTCACCTAAACACTACAGCTCACAGGTTAGGAAAATCTGACATGAAAGTAGATAATACGCTTATGCCTTATTTATATATAATTTTCACGGGGCGTTCAATATTGTCAACAGTATTATATTTGAACAGGTCGCTTGTCACCTAAACACTACAGCTTACAGATTGGTAAAATCTGACATGAAAGCAGATAATACGCTTATGCCTTATTTATATATAATTTTCACGGGGCGTTCAATATTGTCAACAGTATAATATTTGAACAGGTCGTTTGTCGCCTAAACACTACAGCTCACAGGTTGGGAAAATCTGACATGAAAGCAGATAATACGCTTATGCCTTATTTATATATAATTTTCACGGGGCGTTCAATATTGTCAACAGTATCATATTTGAACAGGTCGCTTGTCACCTAAACACTACAGCTCACAGGTTAGGAAAATCTGACATGAAAGCAGATAATACGCTTATGCCTTATTTATATATAATTTTCACGGGTATACAATATTGTCAACAGTATTATATTTGAACAGGTCGCTTGTCACCTAAACACTACAGCTCACAGGTTAGGAAAATCTGACATGAAAGTAGATAATACGCTTATGCCTTATTTATATATAATTTTCACGGGGCGTTCAATATTGTCAACAGTATTATATTTGAACAGGTCGCTTGTCACCTAAACACTACAGCTTACAGATTGGTAAAATCTGACATGAAAGCAGAAAATACGCTTAAGTCTTATTTATATATATAATTTTCACAAACGTACAATATTGTTAAGAGCGTTAGTTTTTGTAGAGCTCTCTTTTTCCATCTTTCCTCTATACAGTAAAGCTGTAGAAGACACAATTAGCTAACCTAGCATACAACATACCTTCCTAATTAATATGGATATTGTCACACATTCCTCTTATTTTATACTGTTGTAAATAGAAAAAATTATGTACGGTAAATGTTTTGTACATTATAGGGAAAAATACAAAATATCCCCCAATTTTAATTCGATCCACCTCTGAATCGAATTTTTACATATTCTCACGCCACCACATATTGTCCTATTTGCTTCTTTTACTTGCCTTGCTTAATTAACTCTCGCTAATTAGCATTTTTTTGGAAGAAGTCAACTAGAACAACATATGGCGGTATGAGAAATATGCAAATCAAAGAACATTTTAGCAATATATGGGCCCTAGCAATTAGCTTTCTCGACTAAGAGTACTCCTTCAAACATCTTCTGCTGATCGTATTACTAAAACGAGGACGTTTAAAATGTTTGGGTGTTGAAAAAGTTTGACCCTACTTTTTATTTCTATTGTTTGTTAATAGATGGCGCTAATAGTACCCCCTCCCCTCCCTCTCCTCTCTTCTCCTCTGCTGTATGACAAATAGCACAAACATAAAAATCAAGATTTTGGAGAGCAAAACATAAAATTTGCATGCATCTGATGTCGAACCGGGAACTTTTATCTTTCGGGGAGTCAACATTATTTTTTTACTCAGTCGTCATATAACATGAACACACGCAAACATTCACATGTGCTTTTATTATTTTGTGTTCGGTAAGTACAAGTATATTCTTACATAAATTATTTGTTAATTTAATAAATTGTAAACTCAAAACCTGCTATACTAACACTCCTTCTGTATTTCATTAAACTATTGAAAGCGAATGTTGCGTGCATGCGGAAATAACACAGAAAAAAAAAAGCGGATGGAAGCAATTTAAAATCAGTAGAGCAAGGTCAGTATTACGAGAGCGTAAAAACACGTGCTTTCATTCAACTTCGAAAAATAAGAATGAATGTGTGCATACAGAACACATATGCTTTCTTTTCACAGTTGTAAAATCATATAAATTGTACATGAGGTAAGTTACGGGAAGGCTCTCTCTTTTATGCCTGTGTATATGTTGTACAATTAGGTACAAGTATTGTACAATTAGGTACAAATTGTTGTACAATTATTTTCCCCAGTTGTCCAGTTGGAGTTGGGGGCACAACACTGGTACTATTTGTAATCACAGTGCTAACTCATGTATTTTGTTTAATATTTTATTTCAAATTCACTGTCAGAAACTAGTGTTGCCAGTTCCTGGATGTAGGTTTACCTACTCTCAAAATATATACATTGTATACGCCAAGATGCTCAATAGTCTAGCAACACATCATGAAAAAACATGCCAAGAGAACCCAGTGGGTTTATAAGTCAGTGCTATATATAACTCCTATTTGTAGGTTAGCTTAGCCAGTGAAAGATCATATAGTAGAATTTTTGTAGAGTGGGTTGGTAACACCGACGAGCCTCAAATAATAATTTCAAGCCTCAAATAATAATTTCGAGCCTCAAAAAAGGAACATCCAATAGAGTTGCCAGATGTAAACAGAGGGCAATAAACCCCCCCCCTCATAAAAAGCTACAGTAAAAACCCACAGTGTCGTCAACTCTGTGCCCCTCAAAATATACATCATAAAAAGCTACGATGAGCCCCACATGATGATTCGAGCCTCAGTGAAAAAACCCAGTAGGTTAACAACACTGTCAAACTACGGCTGTGTTACCAGATGTAAACAAAAAGCAATAAACCCCCCCTCATAAAAGGCTACAGTAAAAACCCACAGTGTCGCCAACTCTGTGCCCCTCAAAATATACATCATAAAAGGCTACGACGAGCCCCACGAGCCCCAAATGAAAATTCAGTACCGGGCCACTTGTACTACAACATTTTCAAAGACATTGTCGTACTTGTGTGCCGGGAAAGTGAATATGTGCAACCAAACTGTGCTCTGCCCCACCGAGCTCCAAATGATGGTTCGAGCTCCAAATGATGATTCAGTACCGGGCCACTAGGTCTACTCATTAGAATTTATGGTTTCCTGGACCGTTAACAACACTGCTCACAGGTATTCAAATTTTGTAAGAGTGGCCTGTTAAATTTTCAGGCATTTATGTAATTATTCATATTATTGTCATTGTGTGCCGTCTTAGCTTCAGATTCTGGCACTAGAATTCATTGATTGATTTGATTCATTTTACTTCGCTTTTGGCTAATCGCGAACATGAGAATGAATGATGATGTAATGAAATTGATGAAGGGACACTCGCAGAGAACACCCAGACACAGGCCAAGATTTAATCCCGAGACCCTTGGCGTCGTAGCGCGCTGTGCTAACCACCACGCCATGGAGCACGGTTTCGCACTAGAGTAAGGCCACGATAACAGCCGGTGCGGGCAACACCTTTATGGCAGTAACCCCCTGTTACCGCGTTTACCTACGAAGGAACTTGGGGTCAAACAGGGAATTAGGAGTACCGCTGACTCCCTGTTTGGGTATGAAACAACAACCTTAAAATCCCTTCACCCCGAAGCAACCAACAGCGAAACGGGATTTTGTTCTGTGCTGTGAATGGGGACCGGTTATTAGCGTGGGCCGGGTATAGGATGAAATCGAACGCTTCCGACGTGAACCATAACTGCAGTGTGTGGCTCCAACTGCTTCCCTGGCTACTGGTGTCGCCACTGGTTAATTCTGGACTATCATATACAGGGTGTACACGATGAATCTCCGGAATTTTGAAGTGATGGGAAATTAGAACGAACCCATCTGCACATTTTTTGGTAATTTTATTGCAAAGATCAACTTACAAAAAATTACCACACTTCTATGCGAGCACCTTTAGTGACACGAAGAATGTCCGGCAGGTATTCCACTTGGCGAACTGGCTCAACTGTCTCGTCGGAGACGCGTGGCGTTCCTCCCCCTGGCTTCTACAACACACTCCCCGTTTCTAGAAAACTTCTGTACCATGCCCTGATGCTCTTGTCCATTGGCGGTGTTTTGTTAAAGACACACCGAAACTAAGGCTGCACCTTAACAGTTAATTTTCACTCAGCAAACCATACAGCGTGTGCTTTCTCTTGAGAAGACGCCATTTGCACCAAAGCGATGACAGCGCTTCCAAGCATGACGCGCGCGAACTAAAAAAACAAACAAAAACCACAAATTTGAGCGTATATGGCACCAAATACAAAAGACTGGATTGTCGCATTTTCTGATTTTTAGCATTTTGGTTCGAAACCTAACTAACTAGCTCTCTAGCCTTCTTAAACCCGAAGGTTCATGGCTGCAGCAACACAGGCCTTCCATCTGTCCCTATATTGAGCAAGATCTATAGACTCTTTTCCATCCCTACCGATTTCCTTTAGGTCCATCTCAACGTTGTCCCTCCATCTTCGTCTTGGCCTTGCATTGCGTCGAAACCACGGAGGTTTATCATATACACCCTGTACATTTCGTTTCACGGACTTCATTTTTAGAATAAATATTTTGACAATGAGTTCAGAAGAGAAGAAAGTGCTTGAAATCACACACACACGCAAATGTGAATTCCCTAACGTGTTTCTCTCTCCAAGAATCTTCGGCGCAACCTCACTCTCGTAGTGCGAGAAAAAGCAAATTCAAGCAATGCAGCTTTTCTGGGAATGGAGGGATTTCCTTCCACCTAAACGGCCTCTCCTATTTGCCGGCCGATCGCTTATTTCTTGTTCATTAGGATTTAAATCCTTTTTCCTTCCAGAGCGAGCACCGTACAAGTGGCTGTTAAATCCTTCCGCGATTCGCCGGCTCCTTCCGCGCGGCGCATGTAGTCCCGCAATGGCTGCGTATTTCACGGCGAAAGTGCCGGGCTAATCCCACGAAGCTACTAACACCTCGGTTTCCTACGTTTCCCGCGGCTTACCAGACGTTTGGTGCGAGCGAAAACCGTGCTGCGTAAGCTTCATTTTAACCAACTTGCCGTGTTCTACTTTCTGTGTTAACATAAATTTCTATTTGGACTTATGGTGAATATGTAAAATCACTAAGGCGTTCTCGTCTAATTGCGAAGGTCGTTTGGCTTTAGGAAGTTTGTATCTCCTGCAAACAATCTCGTAAATATGGCGTCAAAATTAATTCACAAGCGCGGGGGGGGGGGGACTACTTCCCGCAAGATTTCAGTGGTGGAAATCTCTTCCTATTGATAAAAAAAGTGATACAATCAAAATTATGGATTCGAGTTTTTTGAGTTCTGGTTTTAAGCCCACTCCATGCAAAAAAAGGCTAATCGGGACTGGATCTACAGTTTAAACTGGGATCCGACCCACTCTGTGCTTCCATCGGGTATCGATTGATTGATTGATTTGGTGTTTCAAGTCCACTTTATGCACAGAAAGGCTAATCGGGACTCAGTGGCGAAGCGTGACATTTTTACGTAGTCATCGCAAGACTTGTCAAACGTCAGGGTCAATCTTTCAACCGTGGAGAGGGAAAGGAGGAATTCCTACATTGATAATGATGATAACAGTGATCGTACAGACGTGTGAAGTAGAGATGGCCAAACTATTTTCACGGTGTATATGATCGTAAAATAAGGAAGACTAAACTTACTTAAATTCTACACGAAAAATGGAAAAATGTTTAAACCTCTCTCTCCGAAATTCGGATTGTCTCCGAAATCCAGGTAGTAAAATTTCAGAATCGAGATTTTAAATTTTCCGGAATCGTTACGTTTTTGACCATCCCTGGTGTGAAAGTATATATGTTATATATGTATATATGTTAGAGAAAAGGTACTGTCTAAGTAAGTATATCTGTAACCTCGAGAACACAAATCTTGATCAGTCTTGTCATTCGTAAACATAGTAAACAAACAAACAAAAAAAACAAAACATGAAGTACTTCATGTTTTGTAAAGAAAGAACATTATTTTCCGAAATCGATATATGAACTGCAGGATAAAAAAGAAAGAAAAAAAGGAGAAATACTCTGATGGAAATACAATGTATCCAGAACTACTTTTTCTTCCAGTTCTTTCTAGCACTGATCGTGGGGAAATTTTTGATTTTGCTTACTTATACAGGGTGTTGCAAAATACCTGTTACAACGCTTGGGAGGTGATTCGACAAGTAAAAACAAGGAAAAAATGCCATGTGAAAAAATGTCGAAATCGGCACCGTTTTCGAGTGACAGGCGTGCGAAAATCGCCTCACACCATGTTTATGGCACAATAACTCAAGAAGGAAGAAAGATATCAATGTCGGATTAAAAACATACAAAGAAAGTCGTGCCTGAGGAATACAATGGTGCATCAATTGAGGCCCAGTGTAAATTGCGCAAGGGGACTCTCAAAGAAAGTGGGGAATCCCTTGATGGAAAATATAGGAAATTTACTACTATTTTCTACATTATGTTGAGATCGGAATGTAGCCAGTAAAAAATGACGACGTATGTCCACATGTCCCACTACTGCTGGGACACCGTCCCACACTCAGGAAATAGGAAATTCACTCGAAAATGACGCTATGCCGTCAAATTACGCTCAGATTGATTTCAGCTAATTGATACAGAAAGCCCCACTAGAGGCGCTGTGAGTGTAGGTCACCTGTTACGTATTAGTGTTGGTGGATACTACGTAGAGAGTGTAGTCGGCCGTTGTTTTTCCTGTCTTGTTCTGCGTCTCGCAGCGTGGAGTTTAGTCTGGCGTGTGTGTATGGATGAATTGCGCCAAGGAATATTGTACGTAGAGTACGTATTCCCGTGTTCTTTCTCGGTTTGCAACAACTGCGTGGACACCTGTGTGACATTACGTGGGTGCTAATCACGGTAGTTGTGATCCGTCACTCGGAGGGAAAGTGCCCCTGTTGCTGGGCAGTTCTCGAACAGGACAATGGTGGAGTACTCTACCCACGAGCTTGCTGATATGCATCTCGTTTATGGAGAGGCAAACCGAAACAGCCGTGAAGCACGGCGTTCGTATCACGAACGATTTCCCAATAGGCGGTTACCAGCACATGCACTCTTTCAAAGACTTGATGCTCGACTGCGTGAAACTGGATCTCTACTACCCCGTAGGTGGGATTGTGGAAGACCCCGCACTGTGCGCACTGTGCAATTTGAAGAGGGCGTGTTGGACGCGATACGAGACCGTCCTGACACCAGCACACGTGTCATTGCTCGTACTCAACAAAATTACCATAGCAATGTATTCCGCGTTCTTCAGGAGGAGGGATTGCACCCATACAAATTTTTGTGTGGTACTTTGTGTGGTGGGAATTATCGGGTGTTTCTACATGACGTGTTAGCTGAACTTTTGGAAAACGTGCCACTGGCAGGTAGACAACGTATCTGGTTTCAACACGACGGCGCCCCCGCACATTTCGACCGGGGAGTCAGAGCCTTACTCAACGATATTTTCGGCGATCGTTGGCTTGGCAGGGATGGACCTTTACCGTGGCCACCTCGTTCCCCCGATCTCACACCACTGGATTTCTTTGTGTGGGGAGAAATGAAAAGGCTCGTGTATGAAACCCATGTGGAAAGTGCTGAGGACCTCGTTGCTCGTGTTAGTGCCGCTGCTGGGACAATTGGTGACATGCCAGACAAGTCCAGTGCGTACCAGACAATCAGTGCTTCGCCGATGCCATCTTTGTCTTGAAGTCAATGGCGGACATTTTCAACAACCTCTCTGAGTATACCGGTGTTTGTGAGCCCCTATCAGCACCGCATAGTGTCCTTTAGTGAAAGGTGCGAGTGAAGATGCTGGATATTGCTGTACTTCATACCGTCGATCTGCATGTGCGGAGGTTGTGCGCTTCTCAGTGGAATCCCTTCCAGATGTGCTGTGCCTGGAAATGTTACATGCCATTGTGTGCATTTTCTCGCCATTCTCTGTCTTCATATCCTTCGAGGATTACCCACTTTCTTTGGGGAGCTCTCTTGTAGTATGTACAGACTGACGACATGTGGCCATTGTTTAACTTTTGTTTTTCATACTGCAAAGTAGTGTGTCAACATTAAGGGATTGAAAACGTTTATTTATGATTTTCCCGTATTTTTTTTCCATTTGGGATGGTGTCCCAGCAGTAGTGAGACATGCAACAAATTGGTTTCTTTTCTTCTTCGTACCTCAATGTGAACCGTGTACAACAGGAGATTTGCAGTTATTTTCCTATTTCCCGAGTGTGGGACGGTGTCCCAGCAGTAGTTGGATATGTGGACATACGTCGCAATTTTTTTACTGGCTACATTCCGATCTCAACATTATGTAGAAGATAGTAGTAAATTTCTTGTATTTTCCATCAGAGGATTCCCCACTTTCTTTGAGAGTCCCCTTGCGCAATTTACACTGGGCCTCAATTGATGCACCATTGTATTCGCCAGGTACGATTTTGTTTGTATTATTTTATTCCGACATTGATATCTTTCTTCCTTCTTGAGTTATTGTGCCATAAACATGGTGTGAGGCGATTTTCGCACGCCTGTCACTCGAAAACGGTGCCGATTTCGACATTTTTTCACATGGCATTTTTTCCTTGTTTTTACTTGTCGAATCACCTCCCAAGCGTTGTAACAGGTATTTTGCAACACCCTGTATATTTTTTTCTATGTACCATTACTTTCATATATTCTGTGTTTAAGTTGCGTTGCGATGCTTTTTAATGTGTTTTTCTCTTAAAAAGAAGAGCGTTGCATGCTTTAGGCCAACAGTGCTGGACATTCTGAGAAGTTTAATCTTGATGACGTCACAGAAACCATGCCGTGTATGCAAATGCAAACAAGGGGGCTGGAGAAAAAGGTCTCTTATGGCCAGACCTTCAAGAGCGGGGGAAAAGCGGTCGAAGGATTTTGGATTCGCAGACCTGCTGCGATGACTTGGCCCGCCTGACACCTTGCACTCGACAGGAAACGTAGCGGGACGGTTGGGCACGAAGGTAGTACTGGGCTCTCCTTTCGATGCGCCAAACTTAGCGAATCTTGCGTATTTCTAGCTGTTTCATGGCGTCGCGTGACTAATTTCGCTCAAATATGCGAGTATTTTTTACTTCCTCTATAATATCTAAAAAGCAATTTTTTTATTATTTTGCTTTGTCATCGCCGCGTCTCCCGATGACCGGACGCTTTGCCTCTGTCGGGACTATACCTACGGTTTAAAGTGGCATACGAACCACTATGTGCCTCCACCGGGTATCGAACCCGAATCTAAAATACGAAGCAGGGCAGTGTGGATAGAGTGAGTCCTGCTATTTTCTTTAATCTTCATTATTCTCTTGATTTCGCTAGATTTTGGGTTTGGTCAGTCGGTCCAACTGCTAGATAGATTACAACTGATTTTCTGCACGTTGTCTTTGGGTCGGCTACCTTGTTTGCAGGAGCGGCTTCAGATACAATTTTCACCCGGGCGAGGTGTTGCCCCCTCTTTCCACCCTGGTGCTCCTACTTCACACCTTGCTCCAATGTAAATCATGGCCATGTTATACTATATTTATGGTGTTGATGACGAAAAATAATATCCTCTTTTTAACAATACTTTGAGCGTTACTGTTAAAGAACTTTTATTGTAGGTATGTGAGTATGTGTCCTCCTCCGTGGCCGTCTAAGAAACCTGGCAACCCACCATTGTGAGAAAATTGCGTCCCCCTAGTCTGGCTCCATGACCCCTGGTAGCCCGCGTGGGAGGCCAGCAGTCGGTACGTAAGCCAGGGCCCAATATTGGACTGTAGCGCTATAGGGTATGGGGAAGGGGGGGGGGTATGTGAGTATATGTTTATATAATACATAATGACAACAATGACACTAATCTCTTAGCTTAAATTCCTACATGATTTCTACAATATGCTTATCAAGTTATTCAACGGTAACTTCAGTTAATTCTTGACAACAATAAATCGAACTCCTTTTAAAATCAAATAGCCACGCAGCCGGTGGAGGCACATAGTGGGTCGGATCCCACTTTAAACTGTACGTCGTGTATGCTTTGCTATGCATAAAGTGGACCTAAATATAAACTCAAACAAATAAATACCCACGCTTGGGATTTGAGTCTAATCAAGGAGGATGCGCCGGTTTGGTCATAACTTGAGTTGCTAATACAATTAGCATCATTATGTACGCAGAATGGGTGCAAGGCTGAAGTGCACACCCACAGAGCCAGACCACCAGCCGCCTCTGCATGAGCATAATTCTTGCAAGAGAACGAGAAATTCAAACTTCGAACCGGACGTAGAGGCTCCTTCGTTACAGTAAGCCCAAATGTGATTGAATATTATTGCGAACCATGTAGTTACTATGGCTAGATGAGAAGTTCCTTCATGCAAGAAATGCATCGATGCCTCGTCATCTTCTGACACCTTGAAGAGGACTCGGCACTTTCCTTCCTGCGCCGTTAGGGGAGACGAACGTCAGCAAGTTCTCCGCCTGACGTCAGCCAGATGAGGCGAGAGATGCGAGCACGGACGAGCATTCGTCTCCGTAATTGACCGTCGTCGCTCCGGAAGTCTCGATGCTCGGCGCTTGACGAATAAAGCACTCGGCCGTCTTGGATCCGGTGTTTTATCAGATACATCCCGATGACTTCTTCCTGTCTTCCCCTCTCGTCGCCCAAGAGTGAGAAGCTCCATCAGCGATCCCCCTAGCGGCCAGTTGCGAAATTGACCATCACTTCTGTGATGGAATTTTGACACCGCCCTCCATTTTGCATGAAAATTGCTGAAAAGCCCCTCTGATGGCTATAGTTCGGAATCCGTTCACTTCTTTTCTACCATTTGAATTTGTGGAGACAATGCCCCATTTCTCATTTGAAGCATCGCCAATGAGATTTTCTCATTTCGCCCTCTGACCAGTCCAGAAAAAAATGAAAGAAAAGAAACAGCCTAGATCCGTGACACAGCGTGCTATGACATCAGGGGTTCCGGGTTCGATTCCAGGAATGGACATGGGTGTTATTTGTGAGTGTCCCGTCGTCAATTTCAAATTCATTCTATCATCCTTCATCCTCATTGTCACATTTAGCCAAAAGTGGCAGAAAGGCGACGTGAAATAACCTAATTAAATCAATCGATGATGAAAAAAAAAGGATGGATACCTAGCTATAACTATACTCTGTGTCAGCTATCTCTGTAGGAAGGACGCGCATAGCGTCAGAGAAGGGGACGAAATCTAGTCGGCAGAGCAATGCAGTAGACGCTGCTGCGAAAGCTGGTAACTGCAGTCGCTTTTCCCTCCATGCAATCCCATTCCCTCTCACGTGTTCTTTGCTGGAGGCGTCTCGTATCACTACTTAAGCAGAGACTTGCTTCCGTTCGCCTGCTCCAGAGATAGCTGGGACAAGGTGTAACTGTGAAGATCCCTAAAGGGATATTTCGTCGTATACATTGAAGAGCGCACGATAGCCACATGTGCCGACGCAACCGCGAATTTGGAATCAATCTAATCTATCAAGACATAGCTATCAAACCTCGGAAACTTCCAGTAAAAAATATCTGGCATTCTTAAACCCGAAGATTCGCTGCCGCAGCAACATATAGAGGAAAAGATCTAAATATAGGCCTCCTTTTTATCTTGTCATTTTTGGAGGGAAAATAATAATATCAAGCACCTGCCTTGAAAATGCATATCTATGAAACATATAGTTAAATGTAATAGCATGTTAAAGTATAGAAGATCTCCATTTTTTAAAAAAAAGCAATTTCCAAAAAATGGTAAAATGATGTATTTGAAAATTGTGGTCTAAATATGGGCTACTAGTGGCAATATCACAAAAAGCAATTAAAAAAACAGTCATTCGTCGCTAAAACATTATAAAATTAATATTTATGAATAATCTGTTGTTTGGAAAATCACGCGGAATGGGAAAAATCAAAATTAAGAAAAACATCCAAATATTTGTTGAAAATGTGATCTCAACAATAGACCTCATGTCATAGCCCATATTTAGACCATCACGCTATTCTTCTTCTTCAATTTATTTTCGCTCTCTGTGGTAAATATTTCACAAACAAATCAAGGCATTATAAAAGCCCACATTTGTTTTATGTACCGCTAATATCATAACCTATACAAAGCAGATGAGATTTAGAAAACGCTGAATTAAAACATACCTACAAGAAGTTTTCGGAGATCGCAATTCTGTAACAGCGTCCAAGACCGAAACGAACCACCATTTTCTCTTGAGAATTGGCACCGCAACCTTTGTCCTTGACAGATAACCAGTTCCCATGGCCTCTGCCAGGCTGCAGCACCCGGCAGCGCTGATAACTCCAAAACCCATATTTAAACCTTCGCCCATATTTAGACCATCTCTTCTATCTTCCATCTGTCCTTGTCCTGGGCAAGATCAGTCCACTCCTGATCATATTTACCTGTTTCCTTTAGGTCCATCTTAATATTGATGAAATATGCACAAATTTGAAGAACGGCTGGAAGCGCAGAGATACAAAGTCAGCCTTCGAGCAGGAGAGTTTAGGTGACCTTCTAAGGTTTGACTCCTTTATCAGGCATGGATAAAACGTTGTATTTGTCACATCATAAGCTAACCATCCATGTTCATCACCATGATTGATTGATTGCATTGTCGTTTGAAGTCCGCTTTATGCACAGAAAGGCTAATCAGGACTGGACATGCAGTTTAAAGTACGATCCGCACCACTAGGTGCCTCCACCGGGTATCGAATCCGGGAACCCTTGATTACAAGGCGATGACGTCATGACCACGGTTAACTCCACATGTAGGAAAGCGACGCATAATAACCGAAATTGAAAGACGGTCATCCCTGACCTTTCGAGCAAATACTGTCAGTTTGTACTCTAATCACATGGATTGCAAAGACCAATTCTACAACGAGATCTTTCATTCTCTTAAACCTTCGAACACACGGGGTTGTGCTCCGATGAGGCACAGCGCGAACGTCTGCCACACTCCTAATTCCATGGCCGTGCGTATAGATGGTTCTTTTATTGAAAATGACAATCGGATTCTATGAACTGTGACAATCTGCTCTATCCTTAAAAGGACAATAGAGCAGCCCTAAAATGAAAATAAAGCAACATTTGGAGGTGTTTATCTTGAAACCGCCTCAGCTTTGTTCGCCTTATCTCCAAAAGCTGCATAAGTGTCTTAAACTGACACACATAAACAGTCAGAAAAGGGCGCGTTGCTTAAAGGAACTCTAAAATGTCGAGTTTATGACGCTTGTTTCTATAAAGTACAAGAAGGAGCAGCTTAAGATATTCTAAGGCTCACTAGACTAGTTGTAACTATAGTTCATAAAGATAAGCCCAACATCCTTGTAAATGTTCAGACTTAGTTGTCAACACATGACGATATCAGGATGAAGCAAATTGTCTCAGAGTTGAAAGTTAGGTAGTTTGATTGAAATTGTACAACGGATAGTATAGGAACGGGAAATAAATAGAAGGGGGATGAGGAAGAGAGGAGAGAAAAGGAAAGGGAAAGAAATAGAAGAGGGATTAGGAAGAGAGGAGAGAAAAGGAAAGGGAAATAAATAGAAGATGGATGAGGAAGAGAGGAGAGAAAAGGAAAGGAAAATAAATAGAAGATGAATGAGGAAGAGAGGACAGAAAATGAAAGGAAAATAAATAGAAGATGGATGAGGAAGAGAGGAGAGAAAAGGAAAGGAAAAGAAATAGAAGAGGGGTGAGGAAGAGAGGAGAGAAAAGGAAAGGGAAAGAAATAGAAGAGGGGTGAGGAAGAGAGGAGTGTAAAGGAAAGGGAAAGAAATAGAAGGGGCATGAGGAAGAGAGGAGAGAAAATGAAAGGAAAATAAATAGAAGAGGCATGAGAAAGAGAGGAGAGAAAAGGAAAGGGAAAGAAATAGAAGAGGGATAAAGGAAGAGATGAGAGAAAAGGAAAGGGAAATAAATAGAAGGGGGATGAGGAGAGAGGAGAGTAAAGGAAAGGGAAATAAATAGAAGGGGGATGAGGAAGAGAGGAGAGAAAATGAAAGGAAAATAAATAGAAGATGGATGAAGAAGAGAGGAGAGAAAAGGAAAGGAAAAGAAATAGAAGAGGGGTGAGGAAGAGAGGAGAGTAAAGGAAAAGGAAAGAAATAGAAGGGCGATGAGGAAGAGAGGAGAGAAAATGAAAGGAAAAGAAATAGAAGAGGCATGAGAAAGAGAGGAGAGAAAAGGAAAGGGAAAGAAATAGAAGGGGGATGAGGAAGATAGGAAAGAAAATGGAAGGGAAATAAATAGAAGGGGGATGAGGAAGAGAGGAAAGGAGAGGAAAGGAAAGGGAAATAAATAGAAGGGGGATGAGGAAGAGAGTAGAGGAAAGTGAAGGAAAATATATAGAAGGGGATGAGGAACAGAGGAGAGGAAAGGAAAGGGAAATAAATGGAATGGGGATGAGGAAGAGAGGAAGGAAATGGAAAGAAAGGTATTGAAAAATAATGAGACGAGCCTCAAGCCATCCGGAGTTCACCTGTGAGAGCTCGGGCCTCTCCGATGCCGCATTGGTAGCTATCGTCGTCGCCTTGTAATCAAGGGGTCCCGGCTTCGATACCCGGCATAAAGCGGACTTAAGACATCAATTCAATCAATGAATCAACTTGTGAGAGCTCCAAAAGTTTCGGTGTTGCCATAGCATCATAAGAACAATTAGGGACCAACTTCAAAAGAATTCGAAGCGTTTCTGGTCTCGACCACCAGAACGATGGGGCTCGATGCCCCGAAAATCCGTGTTTTTGCAGCATGGATTTTGAGTTTTCCTTGATATTTTTAATGATTGATTCTTACATTTTAAAGCATGCAAAAGGTGGCATGTTCATGGTTATTTATCATAAGAAGTTTAGTACGACCAGTTTGGTAACATTGTCATGAAATACAAGGGTCGTTCAAGGTTGATCGGGATTTTCGTACGTAAAAAATCGATGAATTGCCGGATCATGATGAAACGTGCGGGTGACGTAATGTATTCCTTCGCGAGTAACTAGCGCCCGGCATGACGTATTTCGCGCATGCTCAGCAGTTGCAGCGAACATGGCGGCAAGCAGTGTGTCTGTGGCTGTGGAGCAGCGGTGTGTAATCAAATTTCTCGTGAAGGAGAAAGTGAAACCAGCTGAGATTTTCAGACGATTGCAAGCACAGTATGGTGAACAAACGATGTCGCGGACAAGAGTGTACGAATGGTGTGAGCAGTTTTGCGAAGGACGGGAGCTGGTGACAAATGAAGCGCATGAACACATTCGCCCGACTGCAGTCACACCAGTGACTTCTGGGACATGAAGGGCGTTATCCATGTGGATTTTCTGGACAAAGGGAGCACGATTAATGCCCAGTACTACTCCACATTGTTGAGAGGTGGTGTACGAAAGTCCATTCGCAAGAAAAGATGTTGTCTGGAAATGTCATTCTTCTCCATGACAATGCCCGCCCTCACACGGCCAATGTGACAACAACAACTCTGGCCGACATGCGCTGGGAAGTTCTACCTCATCCCCCTACAGTCCAGATTTAGCCCCCAGTGATTATCATTTGTTTGCACCCCTTAAAGACCATCTGGGAGGGAAGAAATTCACGACAGACGAAGCACTGCGGAGCGATGTTCTCCAGTGGCTACGACAACAACCAACTTCTTTCTACGCACAAGAAATTCGGGAGCTGCCAGAACGATGGCAAACGGTGCCTCGGCGCGCACGGAGAATACTTTGAAAAACTGACATAGTTTGGTGTTTCTTCTGCTACCTATTTCCTCTGCAGAAATAAAAGTCCCGGTCAACCTTGAACGACCCATGTATATTTAACACTAGAGTTGTTAAAGATCCAGGGTTTTTTAAAATAAGTTCAATTCCGGTCCAGGACAAAATCAGAAAGCGGAAATTGGTTCTGGACCGTAAAGAAACTTTTTATGTGTAAAGGATTTCAATTTGGTCGTGGAACCTTTATTCTGGAATAATTTAAATACGGTCCTGGAACATTTTTTCCGGATCAGTTTAAATACGGTCCAAATTTCGTATTGAAACGAGACAATGCGCAACTTGGACCGAATTTAAATTGTGCGAGAGAAAAACTGTCCCGGTCCTGTTGCGGTACCCAATAAACCCCATTAGAATTTATGCGTTCCTGGACACTTAACAACCCCGTTTTACACCATACATACCTTTTCAATAGCAGTGTTGATAAAGCTGTAAATTTTAGCATATTTTCTATTAATTTTGACACAAATTGAAGAACTGGTGGAAATGTTGGACCATGAATCCTGTGGTGAGTTCCGGTGGTGAATTCCGGGGTTCATTTCCTGCCTGAGTAGGGGGTTTTCTTTGTGAGTGCCCTTTCAACAATTTATCTGATCATTACTGATCTCTATTGTTGCGATTGATAGAAGAGCGATGCAAAAAATCAATACAAATACCAAAAACTTGTAGTCGGTACCTTCTCTGGGGTTTCCAGTCTGTCTCTTTTCTTGACCGTACGCGATTGCTGGAATGGCACTTTTTTTTACAAAGGCTACAGACGCTTCATTACTTTTCGCTGACCTCCGTGATGGAGTGGTTAGCATAGTACGCTACGGCACCAGGGGTCACGGATTGGAATACCGACCTGGACGTGAGTGGTATTTGTGAGTGTTTTTAAGCGATTTCATCATATAACTTATTCTCATTTTTCTATCTAGGTATTTCTCCCTGTCTCTTTCTTTCCTCTATCTCTTTTCCTCTTTCTATCTTCCTCTCTCTTTTCCTCTCTTCTTTCCTCTCTATTGT
>NW_028143890.1:0-19565 GCF_977018435.1 Lepisma saccharinum
TTAGTAGACCCAGTGTCCGGGTTCTAAGCCATCAATTGGGGCTCGAATCATCATTTGGGGCTCGTCGTAGCCTTAATGGATTTCTCTCGTAAGGCACAGTGTTACCAACTCCTTACCCGAAAAAATCACCAAGGTTATAACGCTCGTCGTAGCCTTTTATGATGTATATTTTGAGGGCAGAGTTGGCAACACTGTGGGGGCACTGTAGCCTTTTATGAGGGGGGGTTTATTGCTTTCTGTTTGCATCTGGCAACACTACCGTAGATTTTTTGACAGTGTTGTTAACCTACTGGGTTTTTTCACTGTAAATTTTCATCAAAGGACCTGAGGGGTCCATGTATTTTTTATGTCTGGCAATACTGTTGGGGGCCTAGTGTTGGTGACACTGTGGGGGCACTGTAGCCTTTTATGAGGGGGGTCTATTGTCCTCTTTTTATATTTGGCAATTTTATTGGATGTTTTGTTTGAGGCTTGGGTTTTGCCAACCCATCCGAAGAAAATTCCACTATATGATCTTTCACTGGCTAAGCTAACCTACAAATAGGAATTGGCAACACTGACGAGTCTTGAATTATTATTTGAGGCTCGTCGGTGTTGCCTACCCACTCTACAAAAATTCTACTATATGATATTTTGAAACTTTTGAATGCAACTTATCGTAATTTTCCAACTGTGGGACCAAATGTTTATATATCGTGACTTTTGTAAACCTCTTTCGGGAACAATGTGTCGCACACACACACGTGCGCGCGCGTGCCTGTATTGTGACGCAAGCAAACAAAAAAAAACTTTGCGTGTCATTACAAAAAAAAACTTTGACCGTATTCTTAAATAACTAACAAAGACAATGAATCTTTTTGGCTTCCGCAAACAGATCAACATGGAGACTGCACCGCCAAATTCCAATAACCTCTTACCTTCCGTATTATCTAAACTCAATGGTTTACTGATTGTTCATCTCAACAGCATTTGGACGAAACTGAATGACGATGTGGGCAAGATGTTTTATGTTTTTAATAACAATTTACATTTTTACGAAATTCCGATCGACGGGAAACTTCAAATTACCGTGAATCCGGAAAACGCAGGCGAAATCAAAATTTCTACCGGCAAGAATATTTTTCGAATCAAGCACGACAAGATGCTTTCTAACATTACGTACGATGTTTCTGCAGGAGATTATCTTTACATGGAACTTCTCGGAGATTACGACAAACTCATTCCTCTCTTTGTAGAATTACGAATCGTCTATCCTATTATAAATAACCGTTAACCAAAAATGCCTAACGACATTTTCGGCAACACCAAGCGTGTAGACCACGCAGAAGAGATTCTCATGTTGGACATTCGAGTTAAGAAGTTGAGGACCGATTTGATCGCTTTGCAGGAGACCTTAAACAAAAGTTTAGAGTCGGAAATCGCTACGCTCCAAACGCAATGTCTCGACCCCATTCTGAAAATCGATTCCGAACTGAAAACGCTCATAAAAAATTATGTCGACGTACCTTCTTACGACAGCGTTCAAAATATACAGTTGAGCGTGGATTCGCTTCAAAATGATTTGGCCAAATTACAGCAATTTCAATCGAAAAATGAAGATTTGGAAAAACTGAAACTCGAAATCGAAGAACGAACTTCCGCAATAGAAAAGAATTTCTTCGAACTTCAAACCGTGGTGAACGATATAGACGCAGAACGCTTGCACGTCGTCGTTTCCAAATTACAAGAAGAATTCACCGGCACGTTGGAAGAAATTAAATCCAAGTTGCAGACTTTGGAAGATACCATGACGAACCTACCATCGTCGGACGAACTGCAGGTCATCGGTAAAAGCGTCGCGAACATAAAAATTCAATTGGAGGCCTATCAAGATTTCGAACACATTCAAACCACCATCGCTACGCTTCAGGCGTCCTTGGAATTGATCAACGAAGAAATTAAAAATATTCACGCCGAAGCGAGAGCGTTGACGAGCATTCAAGACACGTTGAGCACGGTTCAGCATAAAATCGAATATTTAGAAAATTTGAACGTCGAAACGAATCTCGCTCATTTTCATCACGTACTCGACAACATACAGGGTGACTTGGAATCGTTACGGACGAGCGTGCCTTCGAGCGAAGATTTGGAAAAATTGAAAACGGCGGTGACGGCACTATCCGATTCGAACGACATCAAAAGTTCATTGAGCGATCTCGAGAGTAGGGTGGCCAATCTCCCCACCTCCAAAGAATTGCACGCTTTGAAAAGAAACATATCTCGAATGCTGAAACGACTGGAAACGGAAACGGCGAACGTGGAACAGATTCGAGACGAAATTAGTTCGCTGGTGTCGACGCTGCCCACTTCGCAGAGCGTCGCCGATCTTCACACGCAGTTTACAGAGATGCGAAGCATCGTGAACGATCTTACCGAGAAGAGCTCGAAATTGAATCAAGTCGAGAACCTTCAGAATATTGTCGTCAACGTCAGAGATCAAGTTGGAGTGTTGGAATCCACGCAGGAATCGACGCTGGCCTCTTTCGGTGCCAAGTTGCAAGAACTCAACGAAAACTACAAGCAGTTGAACGTGGAAGTGAAAATTAAACCGTCGTTTTCTGCCGTAACGGATACCATAGTCGAGCATTTGCTGCCCATCGAAAATAAACTCGGACAAGTTCACAGTAATCTGCTCGGCGTCGACACTAAATTCGCTAAACTGCATTCTCTACAAGCCATCGAAATCAACAGCGTACCCAATCAACAGAGAATCTCCACGTTCGTCGAAGGTAACAAACTGTACATGTTGCATCCTTATCATCCGTACTACAAGTTTCTCCTCGATGGCACGATTCAGATAAACGAATTTTCGTACTGGTCTCACGGTAGAAAAGCTAGCGTTCCCACCATGACTTTGATATCGAATCGTGGTGTCCAGAAAGCAGGAAACATTCCTCTGGCACGTTGGAACGAAACGCGCAACATATATGAAATACACGAAGACGAAGATCTCACCGTTTTCGACGTGAGTGCCGGCGATAAGCTGATCATTCAAAACACGAGCGAAGTGCCACCCTCTTTGAATCCCATCACGCTTGTGCTTCTCTTGAAACGTAATCTCTAAAAAAAAATGTCTAGGCAAGCCATCGTCGAAGAATTGCATAAACCTGCACGCCGTAACTACGAACGTTTGGCTGTGGTAACCAAGGGCATCGACGACCTCTGGCAAAGCGACCTCGTCGAGATGAGTAGCGGCAATTTGAAAAACGTACATAAATTGAACAAGGGCAACAAGTACCTTCTCACCGTCATAGACACGTTTTCGAAATTCGCATGGGCTCTACCTTTGAAGGCGAAAACGGGAACATGCGTCACGGAAGCATTCAAATTAATTTTTCGCGAAAGCAGTGGCAGACGACCACGGTTTCTGCAAACGGACAACGGTAAAGAATTTTACAACGCCGTATTCCAAAAGTTTATTCAAAAACACAAGATTCGACATTATTCGACCTTCATTCACATCAAAGCCAGCATCGTGGAAAGATTCAATCGAACCTTGAAAACACACATGTGGAAACGATTCACGCTTCGGGGGAATTACAAATGGGTCGACATCCTGCCGGAACTCGTCGACACCTATAATGATACGGTACACAGAACGATAGGCATGAAGCCAGCCGACGTTACCAAGTCCGACGAGCAGCGTTTAATTTCTACCGTTTACTGCCCAAAGTACACGCCCACGACAAAAAAAGCTAAATACAAAATTGGAGACCGGGTGAGGATCAGCAAATTCAAACGCACCTTCGAGAAGGGATTCACAAAAAATTGGAGCACGGAACTTTTTACCGTGGTTCGAGTTCTACCCGGAAACCGATACACGTATATAATAAAAGATAGTAGCGGCGAGATTTTGAAAGGAAGATTTTACGAAGAGGAACTCTCTAAAACGAAACACCCGGACACGTACCTTATTGAGAAAGTATTGCGTAGGAAAGGTGACAAACTGTTTGTCAAATGGCTGGGACTTCCGGAAAAGAGTTGGATCGACGTGAACGAAGTGATCTTGTGAGTACGTGGAACGTGGTGAAGCGTCTACCGGATCCGGAAAGTCAAACGAGAAAAAAAAAGAACGGCAAGTTGCTTCCCGACAGCATCCGCTGTCTGATCGTAGGTCCATCGGGGTGTGGGAAAACGACACTGCTCGTGGACAATTTTCTCCTCGCACCGAATTGGTTAGATTGGAAGAACAGGCACCTGTACGTGTTCTCGAAAAGTTTGGAGCAATCCAAATACCAGCAACTGATGAAACTGTACGATGGTCTGGACATTGCAACGTTCGCCTCGGAAATAAAACCACTCGACGATTGTCGTGAAAATTCAGTCGTTGTGTTCGACGACGCCATCCTGGAAAATCAAAATGAAATTCGCAACTTTTTCACGCAAGGTCGTCACAAAGGAATGGATTGTTTTTACCTAGCTCAAACGTTTTCCAAAATTCCAAAACAGTTAGTGCGCGACAACGCTAATTTCATATGTTTGTTTCGTCAAGATCACACCAACCTCAAGCACGCGTACGATGACTACGTAGGCGGAGACATGAACTACAATCAATTTTCGGAAGGCTGCTGCTCTACTTGCTGGAACGGTGACGATTTCGGATTCGCGACGATCGACATGACGAGGAAACCCAACGACGGAAAATACAGAAACAAAATCAACGACTTTCTAAACGTTGCAACGTTGTGAGAAACGATGTATATAAATAAACGTTATGACGAAACGAAAAATCGAGGACGAAAATCTCAAGCTTCGCGATTACCTCGCGAAACGCTTCAAAGGTTGGAAATCCGAGAATCGCGGATTCTACGAAGAGAAGAAACGTCAGGATCAACCTGTGATCGATGCCATCAGCGGTCTAGGTAAAGAAATTAAAAATGTCACGGAACAAAATAAAAATTTGATTAATGAACTCGTACCGCTCGCAGCTAAAAGTTACGCCGTACCCACGCCTATTTCGAGCATTCCTTCGACGCCGTTTGAACTGAAGGATGCACCGGCACGACGTCGAGCCATAGGCAGCACGTCTTCGGATAAAATCGAGTTGGGACCTTTGGCACGAGACTACCTGAGCACGGGGAAATTCGACAAGGATGAAGTGTTCGGATTGTATCCCAGCATGGAAACCAGCGAAGGCGGCGGTGTGGTGTGGAAGATTGGGAAATCGAAGGTGACCTTCGAAGGCAACGACATTAAAGTCAATTTAGGCGACAAGGATAGTTGGAACAGGTATCCGGGTACGGTGGGACTGTGGGAACTCGTCGCCAAAAAGCAGCCGAAAGATTACACCGACGAAGATTACCAAAGTTACAAGGAAATTCTGATCATGACGGATGCCTTGTACCAGAACAACGACGCCTCGCAGAATAGGGTGAAATCGAGCAGCGGCGAGAAGTACAGGAATCTCATCAAACCGATTTGGAACCAGGTCAAAACAGGCAGCGGCGTCAAACGCTACAACACGTTACCCAAAGAATTCGTTTGGGTGGACGACGTTAGGAAACTCGTGGACCGATTGTTGGTGATAGCCGGCGAAGAGAATGCAGGTAACCGTAATTTCTACAACGAGAAGGTTGGCATCGTGGACATGATCAGCACGAAACTTTCCAACTGCATCGTGAACGACGACAAGGGCATAGGTTACCTGATCAAAATCATCAACACGCTGCCTCCGAAATTTTGGAACGTGGCCGAAGGAAAGGGACTCGTGAACGACATCATCAACAAGTTACCTTTCGAGATGCATCTACCTGGCTACCAGTACTGCGGACCGGGCACCAAACTCGAGAAAAGATTGGGGAGAGGAGACAAGGGTGTGAATCCGTTGGACGCGGCATGCAAAGATCACGACATAGCCTACAACACCACGCAGACGGATCTGGACGCACGTCACGAAGCAAACAAAAAATTGGAACATGCAGCTTTCGAAAGGTTCGTGAGCAGAGACGCATCGCTGGGTGAACGGGTCGCCGCACTGGGTACCACCATCGCCATGAACACGAAACAAAAATTGGGGTGGGGTATATAAATAACATACCGTAAAAAAAAAACTTGATATATAAATAACACACATCGTAAAAAAAATAATCTTCGGTATATATAAATAACACACATCGTGAAAAAAAAGCAATTAAATTTCTCTCTAACACTCTGACAACTGAAAAAATGAGTGATCTCCAAGCATTAAAACAAATGCTAAATTTGTCAGTCGAGTATGTAAAAATTCAGGAATTGGAAGTCGACAAACCTTACACGATAACTTCCGGTTCAATCGTTTCTACCCAGTATGGTCCCAAGGTACGCCTGTTGCTCAACGCACAATGCAGTCTATTTTTACCAGATCGATACGCTAACATGTTATCCGACGAGAAGCTATCTATTTTAATCGAGAACAAAACTCGAATCGTGTACAAGGGGACAAAGGAACTTCTTGGTAAGAAAACGAAGCACGTAATAGAATTTGTGTAACGACTGCGAGGCCGTGAAAAAAAAATCTCAGAATATTTATATATAAATAACATACCGTAAAAAAACTACACAAGAAAAAATCTCAGAATATATATATAAATAACATACCGTGAAAATAACACATAGAGCATCAACATGAAGCCCAAGGGTGTCGTGTACCAGATACCATACTCCAATCTTAAAAATCTAGGTACCCTCGATGGGTTACTCACCAAGAAACAACGCGAGAAGAAACGTTCTTGCTTGTCGAAAGGACACGGAATGAAATTACTTCTCAGCACACCTCAATTGAAAAGATTGCAGCGTTCGCGGAAACAGCAAAAGATCGGAGGTTTCATATTCAGCATCCCGGCCATCCTGGCAGCATTGGGGGCCGTGGGAAGTTTGGCCGGTGGAAGTGCCGCCATCGCGAAAACCGTCATCGACTCGAAGAAGAACAAGGCCGAGTTGGAAGAACAGAAACGTCACAACCTGGCCATGGAGAAGAAAGGAGGAAAAGGCGTGATGAGAAAGTTTAAAAAAAAGAAACAGAAGCACTCACCAACCGAGACATTGAATCTCTGATCGAACCGTTACAAATCAAACACTTCAGAGGAGTTTTCATGTCCGACTCGTTACCTTCAAGCGTTAAAAGAAGAGAATGCGGAGTAGTCAACTTGGACGGTCAAGAAAATCCAGGCACGCATTGGATATGTTACCACAAAAACGACAATGATAAAGCATTCGTTTTCGATTCTTTCGGAGGTGTTCCACCTACAAATTTAATTCATTATCTGAAAACGAACAAAACCTCTATATACTACAACGACGAACGCATTCAAAATTTCGGAGACGTGAACTGCGGTCATCTCTGCCTCTCCGTGCTCGCGTTTCTCTCTAAAATAAATAACCCTACGATCGAGGATTTCCAGAAAGCATTGTGGAACCTCAAACAGCATCACTAGGATGGGCGTGTTCCATCTCACGAGCGAATCTTCAATCTTGAAACTCACGCTGCACGACGACATCGTCTATCCTAAATCCGTGGCTCTGCGTGCATTCTACAGCATGTACCTCATACCTAATGTTACGCAGCACAACAACAAAATTAGCGTCGG
Source organism: Lepisma saccharinum (assembly GCF_977018435.1). NCBI lineage: Eukaryota > Metazoa > Arthropoda > Insecta > Zygentoma > Lepismatidae > Lepisma > Lepisma saccharinum. The sequence continues at coordinate 7,605 of NW_028143890.1, forward strand.
AAGCGAACACATCGTCGTCACGCCAGGACAATACAATCTTTCCACTTTGCAAGCTCAATTACCCAAAGGCACATACCTTTCTCAAAATTCGGTCACGCACAGAGTGGAAATCCTATCCGCGACGGAGACCGTGGACCTGGGCACCATGGGAGAACTTTTAGGTTTCGAGAACGACACCAAACTCGAAGCTGGCATCAAGCACGTAGCAACCAACATTCCTAAATTCTTGGCCATAGAGACTCTGAACGTACACTGTAACGTGGCCGAAGGTATGATCACGAAATCTTCGGACGGATTGTTAGGAAGTCACAAGCAGACGGGAATCATAGCCACTTTCAAACCAAGTTCCGAGTTCATGGAACCGATCATCTACACGCCCTCTTCGCCGATCTATTTTCCAGTATGTCGCAACCGCATAGACGACATAGAGTTGGTGGTGACGAACGAGAAAGGAGACGTGGTGGATTTCGCAGGTGCCACTACGACGGCCATCGTGGAGATCAACGTATAATAAATAACCATACATGTAAAATGGAGCAAATCGAAAGTTACGAATTGCAATCTTTCCCTCCCAACCGTCGCACGTTCGCCAATCTGAACGAAGCGAACAGGGAGATCGAATACGACGTGGACGTAGGCGACGGGTTCATTCATCCTCACAGAGCTGACCTCTACCTTCAATTCGACGTGGTGAAGAAAGAAAGCGGAGACGCGTTTCCCGCAGCAGCAAACTTGATACTCGTGGACAACTTCGTGCCTCACCTGTTCTCGCAGGTGGAGGTGAGGAAACACAACACCGTCATCAACAGAATAGATTATCCAGGCATCACGTCGACGGCAGTGGGAACGTTGAAATTATCCAAAACGGACGCAGCGTACTACCAGGCCGGGGGATTCGAAGCCGGGGCCAAAATATCGACGAAAAGTCACACGGTGCTCTTTCCCATGCGTCTGCTGCCTGGTTTCTTCTCGGACTACAAGGAGATCATGTGGAAGGGAGGACTGAGGGTTACGTTTCGAAGAGCGGCCAACGACAACGACGCACTGATGCGATACGCTACTTTGGGTCCGGACGGCACCACGCCGATAGCCAACACTTTACCCGAAGCGGCGAAATGCGTCATCCGGAGCATGGAATTGAGAATGCCGGTGGTGGAATACGAAACGAACTACGCCCTCAAGTACAAAGCGGAGATCTTGAAAAGTCCGCAGGTGCCGATTCACTTTCACGGTTACCAGTGCGTGCAGAAGATGGCGTCGGGAAGTCACATGGAATTCGACGTGACGACGCAGTTCAACAACATACAGTTCGACATGCCAGATTTCGTCGTGGTGCTTTTTCAGACCGGACGCGATAACGATCAGGAAAAAGATTCCAGCAAGTTCGACGACTGCAAGATCAAGAACGTTTATCTGAAGAACGGTAGGAACGAAGTGTTCCCGCGCGAGAATTACAACCTCGACATGACCAAAGACGATTACCTCAAACTTTACGAAGCTTACACGGCTTACAAACGCGTGACCGAAGGAAGCGTGGACGTGTACTACGCGCACAGCGAATTCAAAGCACGGAGACCCATGACCGTCATCAACACATCTAAGAGGAAGCAAGTGGTGGTCAACGATCGTACCAACATCAAGATTGTATGCGAGTTCCACGATGCCTTGCCTGCAGATACTCTGTGCAGTGTCATTCTTATTGCAGAGAAAACATTTGTGTATGACGTCAAGAATGAAAGAGTGACTGAACAGTTTTAAATAAATAAAAAAAAAATAGCACACAATAAGAAATGTGGAATTTTATATATATAAGTACAAATTGCAATTAGCAGTTTCCAGAAGTTTAATTTTGCTGTGCCATGCATGCATGTAATCGAGGAAGTGGAAGTAAATTAAATTATTTTTTTTTTTTCGCATTGCCTATTACTTTTTGTTGCACTCTGGGCAGGTCTTACTAGTTTGGAGGCGATAGTGGCCCCACGGAAGTGTATGGACCCCACATTCAAGAATACACCTCTTGTCGTCGTGTGCATCCAGAGCAACTTTCCTGACAATATTAGTTGTAAGCACATGATCGACGCTTTGGATACGATGCTCTTTTTGTAGAATGGGCGATTTTGTTCTGAGGCACTCGAGGTAATCCTCAAACTTGAGGTGCTCCCGAACCACTTGCCTGCTTACACCCTTTGCCTTTTTTGTTACTGAACCCTCAGCCCGGATCGCATAGGCTTTGGCACGAAGTCCAGCAAACTCCACAATCACATCCCCGTCTTTCTCGTCCTTGAGTTTGCCGGGTATTTTTTTGTTCCGGGGCAGAATTCCATACCGGTTTAGCTGGGGATAGCCCGATGTGTCGAAGAGCTTGACAAGAGCTGGAACTTTGGCTATATCACCATACGCATCGGCCGTGCGAACATGGTACACCAAGCTGTCTGTGTCTGTGTAGAGGAGCGAGATATTGTGGTTGTAGTGTGCACGTAGTATGCCGTAATATGTCTCGAACATGCACAACTTGCTCAGATCCAAAACTGCAGCTCCCACATAGATGGGTTTGTTGAGTAGCACCTTGCCCCGGTTCATGTGAATCAGAGACATCTGTTCGTTGTAAATTGTTCGAGACCTGAACAGCGGGCTTGCAACAAGTCGACGACACTGTGTTTTCTTCGTCACCGACCTCACATCAACGCGATTTCGCACATTCTCCATGGTCTTCCCAAATACCGCATTGTTCATTAATTTGAAAAAATCGCGATCAAGTTCCGAAGTGGCATCAGTGCGATGTTTGGTGTTCAGTTCGATGTACGGCTTCAACCATGGAGACTGCCTGAACAAGAGCACGTGGTAAACTGCTTTGACCGAGACCCCTTGCTGCATTAACCACTGGAGGTTCCGGTAGTGTAGCACATAACGCTTTTTGGGCTCCAAGTCCATGACGAGCTTCGGTTGATCCGAGCCAGGTGGGCACTTCAATTCCGGAGCAGGCGAAAGGTCACAGAATGTATCCTGCAGCTTCTCGGGGAAGTCAAGGTCCACCTCGGCAAAAAACCCAAACTCGTCGCACTCTTTTTCGATGTCGTGGTATAAAGGATCAACCCACTTAAACTGTCCTGTTGGGAGTGGCTGCATCATGGAGTGCCCGTAAAGATTATTCACGTCAGTGTACATGATGGAGCTTGATGGTTGGGAGGGGTCGTAACCAGTGGCCATGTGGTGATTGTTGGCGTGTGCGAAGCGTTGCGACACTTGGACCATGCCGCCCCGGATAGCTCTCTCGATGAAAAGCATGATATTATTATCGGAGATAAGTGAAAGTTTAATTTTAGTCAGCAGGAGCATGGCCGACCATGCCAGTCCAGGAAGGCTGTAAAAATATACAGGGTCCAGGTTGTAAATATTTATCGCAGTCGCCCGAAACGCCTGGAACACATCGGCAAGAAGCGTCACATCAAGCTTCAGGTATGCATCGTGGTAATCACCGAAAGTTCGGCAACCCAACTTGACCCACATAGACTGAGCATGCTTGTACTCCTCGTCGGTAATACCTGAACCTCTCAGCTGGCTGTAGAACTTATCCTGGGGAGGCAGCAACTCTTCTTCGAACTTGGAAGGGTCTGTGACGTATTCGTAGGGGTAGACCCCTTTACGTCTGATGAGTGCGACATCTAAGTTCGGGAAACTTGATGTAGTAATGGCTAGTTGGTCGTCTCTGAGCTTCCCAGCAAGAGCATCGAGGCTTGCCTGGAGGAACCTCAGAGAGTCGAGGAACCGAAGCTCGATGCTGCTGCTTGAGTTGGGGATCGGCACCCACTTGCTGATGCTAATATAACGCTCCTCGTTCTGTGCCAGGACATTGATTCTCGCATTGTCGTACCCTAGATGTGTGACCAAGTGATGGAAATCATATCCCGAGCCATTGTGAAAAAAGACCGGTATGAAGCGCGGGTCCCTGGCTCTCAAGTTACATCTGTTGCACCACGGGCCAATGTAGCTTCCGGTCCCATAATGGTCATGGTGGTGGACCTTTTTGTTATCGTCAGTGAAGACCGAGTTGCAAACAGGACAATTTAGAGCTATTTCGTGCTGATGCTTGTCTTCCGCAGACAGAGGCAGCATGGGCTTGGGGGCCAACAGCACCTTCCCTATCTTGATGGCTTCCTGTTGCATTCTCTCCAGGAAGTGTTTGACCGGGTCGGGACCGCGATACACATAGGGCTCGGAGGCAATATGTTGGTCTCGCCACACCACAACATAGGAGTAACTCGAGGCCTCGTGGATTTGGAAAGGAATGGTAGAAGATGTTTCGGGGTTGGGCTCGCAGTTAGACAGAGGTTGAAGAAAGGCCTCGAAGTCTGCTACAATATAGGCAGGATGCTTCACCATAGCACTGTGCATGCGAAAGCACTCTACTGCACCAGGTTCGGGCAGGATAATTCGTGCAGGCTCGTTGGTACCACAGTAGAACATGTGGCGAGCTAGCTTCTCAGCAGCAATGTTGGGTCCTCTGATGTACCGGTAACCCTGCTGTTCTCGATTATAAAATATAGCCAAGCACCTGCGACACACCTCGACGTGGGTTTTGTCTTTGCTCCGTTGGCTCGAAACAAGCCGAGAGAGGGAACGGATAAGGGTGTAATGGTGATGGGTTTCGTCCTTGATGAGCAGGAGGTTGATTTCTCGTACCTCGTTGTTGTTGCTCACGTTGCTCACCCGGATGGGGTGGACCTCATTTTCGTTCTCGGTGAGACCGTAAACATTGATGGCTAATTGCAGGCCCAACAAGTCACGAGCACGAACCTCAAACTTGCGAATATGCGAGACTTCTACAGGGTAGGCAATCCCGGCCATTGCATTCTCCAGTTCCGACTCATACTGCTTGTAGTGTGCAACACGGTACGAGTGGTTTTTCCAGTGAACAGGGTGCAATGCTGCCAGCACCGACCAGAGGAAGCATTTAGTGTCTTTGTTCTGAATATTGAGAACAGCTTTCCTTGCTTCAACCTCGGGTGGCAGGGCAATATAGCTAGACCCTGCCAGTGGCAGGGACTTGCTAAGTTTCAGACGAAGTTCGTGGGGGTCGCCACACAGCGAACCGCCCGAGCCTTTAGCCTGATGCTCCTCATGCTTTGCCACAAACTCCTCGACAAACTTGTCGTAGATGCTGTCGAGGTCAGTGACATCTGCCTGATGCAGTGTTTTTGCTTTTGTGGCATGGAAGAATTTATATATTTCATCAGACGGTTTCTTATACTTGCAGCATAGCACAGCATAGAATTTAGTGGAGTATGTAGCCAATGCATCGTTGAGGATGGATATTATCTTAGCTCGCTCGCTCTCCAGAAAACTACGCACATCGCAGAAGCTGTCTGATGTTATGTTAAAGTCTTCTAATAAATGCTCAAACGCAATTCGGTCTGCTTTCTTCGTCAGCTTGACGCGTTTGGTAGGTGGCGATGTATCGAGGGAGGTTACTTCTACCTTTCGCTTGGAAGGTTGCGGTAGAGATGTTCCAGTGCTCTTGCAAGTAAGCTGGTGTCGCTTGAAGTTGTCAATAGATTTATTTTTTCCACACTTAGAGCACAGTTTGGTCGCACATATTCGCTTTCCCGGCACACAAGTACGACAGTGTCTTTGAAAATGTTTACTTGACACAGTAATTTGGCACGTAGGGCAATTTTTTTCAGAACGCATAATGCAGAGATTTTTTGGGGGTATGTTATTTAATACCAAATGCTGTGCAATGCAAAATATAATTGCTCACTTTTTTTTTAACTATTTTCTATGACCTTATTTGGGTTTTTTCACCAAATTATATGCTTCTAGTCTCCTATACAATACAATATACGTACAATATATTGTCAACGGTATTATATTTGAGCAGGTCGCTTGTCACCTAAACACTACAGCTCACAGGTTGGGAAAATCTGACATGAAAGCAGATAATACGCTTATGCCTTATTTATATATAATTTTCACGGGGCGTACAATATTGTCAACGGTATTATATTTGAGCAGGTCGCTTGTCACCTAAACACTACAGCTCACAGGTTGGGAAAATCTGACATGAAAGCAGATAATACGCTTATGCCTTATTTATATATAATTTTCACGGGGCGTTCAATATTGTCAACAGTATTATATTTGAGCAGGTCGCTTGTCACCTAAACATTATAGTTCATAGGTTGGGAAAATCTGACATGAAAGCAGATAATACGCTTATGCCTTATTTATATATATAATTTTCACGGGGCGTACAATATTGTCAACGGTATTATATTTGAGCAGGTCGCTTGTCACCTAAACACTAAAGCTCACAGGTTGGCAAAATCTGACATGAAAGCAGATAATACGCTTATGCCTTATTTATATATAATTTTCACGGGGCGTTCAATATTGTCAACAGTATTATATTTGAGCGGGTCGCTTGTCACCTAAACACTACAGCTCACAGGTTGGGAAAATCTGACATGAAAGTAGATAATACGCTTAAGTCTTATTTATATATATAATTTTCACGAACGGACAATATTGTTAAGAGCGTCAGTTTCCGTAGAGCTCTCTTTTTCCATCTTCCCTCTATACAGTGAAGCTGTAGAAGACACAATTAGCTAACCTAGCATACAACATACTTTCCTAATTAATATGGATATTGTCACACATTCCTCTTATTTTATACTGTTGTAAATGGAAAAGATTATGTACGGTAAATGTTTTGTACATTATAGGGAAAAAATGCAAAATATCCCCCAACTTTAATTCGATCCACCTCTGAATCGAATTTTTTACATATTTTCACGCCGCCATATGTTGTTCTATTTTGCTTCTTTTAGCTGTAGGTGGGCTGTCGGTTGTTTAACTCTTCCATCTCTCTCTCTCCTCTGTCTTTTTTGTAAAAAGTTATGGCAAAAATACCAGTAGGTTAGCAACCTTGCTTTATGCACTGTAAGGCAAGCCTCAAGCAAGGTTGCCAGCTCCTTGCTTTAGGCTAGGTTAGACCTGGTTAGGTTAGGTTAGGTTAGGTTAGGTTAGGTTAGAGTAGGTTAGGTTAGGTTAGGTTAGAGTAGGTTAGGTTAGGTTAGGTTAGAGTAGGTTAGGTTAGGTTAGGTTAGGTTAGGTTAGGTTAGAGTAGGTTAGGTTAGGTTAGAGTAGGTTAGGTTAGGTTAGGTTAGGTTAGGTTTTAGGTTAGGTTAGGTTAGGTTAGGTTAGCCAGTGAAAGATCATATAGTAGAATTTTTGTAGAGTGGGTTGGCAACACCGACGAGCCTCAAATGATGATTTCAAGCCTCAAATAATAATTTCGAGCCTCAAAAAAAAAACATCCAATAAAATTGCCAAATATAAAAAGGGGGCAATAACCCCCCCCTCATAAAAAGCTACAGTAAAACCCACAGTGTCGCCAACACTAGGCCCCCAACAGTATTGCCAGACATAAAAATACATGGACCCCTCAGGTCTTTTTATGAAAATTTACAGTGAAAAAGATTTCATTTTTCATAATGTCAAGAGCATCTACCTCTAGCGCAGGTTGCTTGTTGCTGACTTACAGACTGATAAGAGCTTATGCAAGAGCACCCTGCTTGACGAGCTGTAGAAGCCACAATTACCTAACCTATTTTTTTAAAAATATATTTGTAAAATCCATCTAATGTCTGAATTTAAAAAAATATATATTATATTTGTTAACTGTTTAAGGAAAATTTTTGCAAAATACCCCGACAACGTTTCAGCTACTAGGACCTCATTACCATGAGCCTAATCCCAGTAAGCCACATACACACCTGTTCTTCGTATCGCATATACTAGTAAGTCAGATGACATCATGGGAGAATCACATTTCCCCCAAGAAGCCCACCACAACAAACGTCGCACATGCTAGAAGAAACAGGATCAGGATATTTTATGCTAAATTTACGGCTGCCTGTATGCAGTTATAGGCAAATCATTAAAAGAGCGCTCTAATATACAATGATTTCTCCTACCATGTACCCTAACATACAATTTAACATAACAAGTAAAATTTCGATTCGTCTATATATACCCAACAAAACTCAGAAACTGCCATACGCGAGAGCTAATATTTTGCAACAACTGTAATTACCCAACACTAGCAACAAGAACAAAAAAAATATATCAATTATTTGTATAATATTAATTAGTAACTTTAGATAATATTAATTATTAGTTTTCAGTTGTAATTAATTTTTAAAAAACAATTAATAACATGTTAGGTGATGATAACCAAGTGCAAAAAGCATTGCATTTTTTTTACACACAAACAAAACACCACATAGTTCACAAAACCTCTAACAGATGGCAGATAGTTACATGGTTCTAGTTAGGATGATTTTTGGGTTGTTGGATTGGGGTTGAAGAAGACTATTTGTTGTAGTGACCACAGTATTGGTTTTTTTTTTGTGTGTGTGTGTGTTTTCTGTTCTCTTACGAGAATTAATATAGGTTGTCATAGAACCCTCCAATTCATGACTTAGGAAAAATCTGTTTGGTGATTCATCACGTACACCTATATGTGAGAAAAAGTATGAATAGTGGTAGTGTTGCCAGATGTAAACAGAGGGCAATAGACCCCCCTCATAAAAGGCTACAGTAAAAACCCACAGTGTCGCCAACACTAGGCCCCCAACAGTGTTGCCAGACATAAAAAATACATAGGCCCCTCAGGTCCTTTGATAAAAATTTACAGTGAAAAAACCCAGTAGGTTAACAACACTGTCAAAAAATCTACGGTAGTGTTGCCAGATGTAAACAGAGAGCAATAAACCCCCCCCCCTCATAAAAGGCTACAGTAAAAACCCACAGTCTTGCCAACTCTGCTCTCAAAATGTACATCATAAAAAGCTACGACGAGCGTTATAACCTTGGTGATTTTTTCGGGTAAGGAGTTGGTAACACTGTGCCTTACGAGAGAAATCCAATAAGGCTACGACGAGCCCCAAATGATGATTCGAGCCCCAATTGATGGCTTAGAACCCGGACACTGGGTCTACTTATATTCGTTCTTGATTTTTCAAACACTACTATTGTTCCAAGAGTCAAAATAATTCGTTAAGAGCAGAGAACTAACAGACTTTATAAATTCAGTTTTCTTACAGTGTTCTTTTTACGTTAAGCTCAACGCACCAATAGGTGTATTGATGCAGTACCTTCTCCCTTTTCAGAATAATCGGAACTACGAAGACGAATGATCCAGTGACGTATTTCTCCTGGACGGAGCTCTTATCAGGAACCTTCGATAGAGAGATCATGTGTCGATCACTAAACGTACTCGATCACGAAGGCGGCTCAGTAGACTTTTGCTGTTTCAAAATTGTTTTTTGTCATTGTGCAATACGAGTGGCCTTTACAGTTCAGTGCTTGATATAAGTATGCATTTCTTGGCTTTGGTTTTTAGTAAGGACTAGTTTTAATGTGTGAATTTTTTCATGTTTAAACGACGTTTTTCATTCAATTGAAAGCCGGTGTAACGGGGAATTTGGACTCCGTAGAAAAGTGACTGTACAGTCAATTTTCTACGCAGTCCAAATTCCCCGTTTTCGTGACGGGGAATTTGGACTCCGTAGAAAAATGACTGTACAGTCAATTTTCTACAGAGAAAAAAGACTGCCCTTTTCAGTTCCCGTCAATTAAGCAGGGGGTAAAATATCCCCGTAGAAAAATGACTGCCTGTCAATTCCCACTTAAAAGAGGGGGTACAAATTCCCCGTAGAAAAGTGACTGCCCAATTAAATCCTGCTTATATTAGGAGGGGGTACAATTTCCCCGTAGAAAATTGACTGCCCCCTTAAATCCTGCTTATATTAAAAGGGGGTATAATTTCCCCGTAGAAAAGTGACTGCCCGTTAAAATCCTGCTTATATTAGGAAGGGGTATAATCTCCCCGTAGAAAAGTGACTGCCCTATTAAATCCTGCTAATATGAGAAGGGGGTACAATTTCCCAGTAGAAAAGTGATTGCCCCCTTATATCCTGCTTATATTAGGAGGGGGTACAATTTCCCCGTAGAAAAGTGACTGCCCCTTTAAATCATGCTTATATTAGGAGGGGGTATAATTTCCCCGTAGAAAAATGACTGCCCCCCTTAAATCCTGCTTATATTAGGAGGGGTATAATTTCCCCGTAGAAAAGTGACTGCCCCTTTAAATCCTGCTTATATTAGGAGGGGGTATAATTTCTCCGTAGAAAAGTGACTGCCCTATTAAATCCTGCTAATATGAGAAGGGGGTACAATTTCCCCGTAGAAAAGTGACTGCCCCCTTATATCCTACTTATATTTGGAGGGGGGTACAATTTCCCCGTAGAAAAGTGACTGCCCCTTTAAATCCTGCTTATATTAGGAGGGGGTATAATTTCCCCGTAGAAAAATGACTGCCCCCTTAAATCCTGCTTATATTAGGAGGGGTATAATTTCCCCGTAGAAAAGTGACTGCCCCTTTAAATCCTGCTTATATTAGGAGGGGGTATAATTTCCCCGTAGAAAAGTGACTGCCCTATTAAATCCTGCTAATATGAGAAGGGGGTACAATTTCCCCGTAGAAAAGTGACTGCCCCCTTATATCCTACTTATATTTGGAGGGGGTACATATTCCCCGTAGAAAAGTGACTGCCCCCTTAAATCCTGCTTATATTAGGAGGGGGTATAATTTCCCCGTAGAAAAGTGACTGCCCTATTAAATCCTGCTAATATGAGAAGGGGGTACAATTTCCCCGTAGAAAAGTGACTGCCCCCTTATATCCTACTTATATTTGGAGGGGGTACAATTTCCCCGTAGAAAAGTGACTGCCCCTTTAAATCCTGCTTATATTAGGAGGGGGTATAATTTCCCCGTAGAAAAATGACTGCCCCCTTAAATCCTGCTTATATTAGGAGGGGTATAATTTCCCCGTAGAAAAGTGACTGCCCCTTTAAATCCTGCTTATATTAGGAGGGGTATAATTTCCCCGTAGAAAAGTGACTGCCCTATTAAAGCCTGCTTATATGAGAAGGGGGTACAATTTCCCCGTAGAAAAGTGACTGCCCCCTTATATCCTACTTATATTTGGAGGGGGTACATATTCCCCGTAGAAAAGTGACTGCCCCCTTAAATCCTGCTTATATTAGGAGGGGGTATAATTTCCCCGTAGAAAAGTGACTGCCCCTTTAAATCCTGCTTATATTAGGAGGGGGTATAATTTCCCCGTAGAAAAGTGACTGCCCTATTAAATCCTGCTAATATGAGAAGGGGGTACAATTTCCCCGTAGAAAAGTGACTGCCCTATTAAATCCTGCTAATATGAGAAGGGGGTACAATTTCCCCGTAGAAAAGTGACTGCCCCCTTATATCCTACTTATATTTGGAGGGGGTACATATTCCCCGTAGAAAAGTGACTGCCCCCTTAAATCCTGCTTATATTAGGAGGGGGTATAATTTCCCCGTAGAAAAGTGACTGCCCTATTAAATCCTGCTAATATGAGAAGGGGGTACAATTTCCCCGTAGAAAAGTGACTGCCCTATTAAATCCTGCTAATATGAGAAGGGTGTACAATTTCCCCGTAGAAAAGTGACTGCCCCCTTATATCCTGCTTATATTAGGAGGGGGTACAAATTCCCCGTAGAAAAGTGACTGCCCCCTTAAATCCTGCTTATATTAGGAGGGGGTATAATTTCCCCGTAGAAAAGTGACTGCCCCATTAAATCCTGCTTGGATTTGGAGGGGGTATAATTTCCCCGTAGAAAAGTGACTGCCTTATTAAATCCTGCTAATATGAGAAGGGGGTACAATTTCCCCGTAGAAAAGTGACTGCCCTATTAAATCCTGCTAATATGAGAAGGGGGTACAATTTCCCCGTAGAAAAGTGACTGCCCCCTTATATCCTACTTATATTTGGAGGGGGTACATATTCCCCGTAGAAAAGTGACTGCCCCCTTAAATCCTGCTTATATTAGGAGGGGGTATAATTTCCCCGTAG
>NW_028143891.1:0-19550 GCF_977018435.1 Lepisma saccharinum
AATAGCTCGGTATTAACCAACTAATTCTCTTGTCTTCTTAAACCCGAAGGTTTAGCAACAGAAGCCTTCCATCTCTCACCCTATAAATAAGCAAGATCAATCCAATTTTGTATCTAATTCTGTTCAAACCATACGGCTCGAATCTTGTGTGTATTACCTTCACTGTTTATTCTTTTCGCTAGCTTTTTGATCATACATTTTTATTGCATGTTTCGAATGTCAGCACAATATATTTTTCTCTTGGATTATTCATGACTATGAGGATGAAAAAATCAGAAACACAATATTATTTAACAAGCAGTATATATGTTAAAAGTTCCTAGAGAGGGGATGTACTTGACACAAGAATATAATTACCAGTGAATCATTGATTGAATTGCAGCTTTAAGTTCGCTTTATGCACGGAAAAGCAAATCGGGATTGGGCCTGTAAATCGAACCACCATGTGCCTCCAACAGGTATCAATCGAAACCTAGCACTTTTTTGATTACAAAGCGACAACGCCATCGGCAAGACATAATTACCAGAAAATAACTGCAACCGACACAGTGAGAGGGGTCTTCATATTGTAAGGCCAGTTCATCTGCTTGCTATTAAAAAAAATAAATGCCGAACCTTGCAGGACACCCGGAAAGCCTTGAACTGTTCTTGTTGAAACTAAGTGACACTGCTGTGAAGTAAGTCGCTCGATAGTTTTTTAGTATTTAGTCACCAAGCCCGTGGTAGCCATTCTAGGTAGTTGAGTCGATATTTCACTGGAAATAATGTGTTTTCTATTGTTGAAAAAAAAGCAAGCTTCCAGTTTGAATAAATAAGCTATTTCGTCCACTCCTGTTGGGTCACCTAGCAAAAAGTTGAAAACAATTTCTTGAAGAGAAAAAAAAATACTGTTTCTTGTCACCAAGCGTACGTACATGAAGAATATGCATGAGTTGATTTATTTATTTCTTCTTCTCTCTTTCCGAAGGCATACGCGCTTCTTATTCAAGAACCGGAATATTTGTGCCTTTCGAATCGAATTTAAGGAGGGAGTTCCATGACAAACATCTACTGAAGTTTTTAAGATGAGCCCTGCAGAGTTTTTGCATGTCCTCTCCCAAGTTAGTGTCTCGTACTTGTGTTTTCGGTTTCCAGTGTGGACAGGTTAGAAACGAGTGTAGTGAATAAGAATCCCTCGGGCCTAATCCTTAATATATATAATATTGCTATTATTATCCTGCTGAAAATGATGTTATGATAGCCGTCGCCATTTCAGAGTGGCAAATGTTTAACTCTATTAATTCTTGAATTTTATTTTAGGTTAGGCATATTCAACGATTTTTTTTTTGATTACAATGCAACAATATTTTACATTTCAACGTTTTCGTAGTCGTCTAAACGTTGTGAGAAAACCTTTTTTTTGGTTCAACGTTCGTTCGTTGAAACGTTTCAACGTTTATGCAGAAAGGTTGAAACGTATTGTCACGATTAGTCGAACATGTCGCGAAAGGCAAAATAAAAAAATAACTCCCAAATTCAAAATCGACCAAACAAGAGATAGTGAAAAAAAAAAACATGGAACCTTACAACATCTATTGAATAATCGACATTTTGCTGAAATGTCTCAGGCGTTCGCTGGATGATCATGAAAAATTACATTTCTAAAATTGCAGGGGGAAAAAATAATAATCTAGAAGTCTCGATTGTGATAACAGAAGAGATGGACGCGACGAAAAAACAAAAAAAAAAAACATAAGAAGATTAATTGATGCGGACAAGATAAACGATGATCTAATCAATAACATTACAGCATTAAGTGCCATGCATTTTTTCCTCGTTCGTAATAAAATTTAACAAATTATAAAAAGGATAGCAATCCAACTTGTCATTTGACCTCCTTAGTGAAGTATGTTATAAAAAATATATATATATTGAAAGTTTCCAGTTCGTTTCATTTCGCGATTTATCCTCATAGCCGCGATAAACTTAGGAGGCACAGGCTTGTATACATTCCATCTTTCGTTCGGAGGGACAAGGTAAACCGAGCGCCTAACCAACCATTCAATGATAATAATATTCATGAATTTTTGTTTTGAATTGAGAAAGTAAAAAAATAATCACCTCCTTTAAATATCACATCTACTCTAAAGCATTCATTCGCTGTTCATATTTTCCGTCCTTGAATTCGAATGTATGTTTTGTCTAACAATTGATTAAATTAAGTACCGAACATTATCGAAAAGCAATTCTGAAAACATTATACTGAAATATTAACATTATAATAAGTGTCCTTCCATAGCTGTTTTAGTCTTCAAACTGCTTCCAACACTGCTTCTGCATACTTTTCAATAAAATCAATTTACCGTACGCCCTGGCCCTTTGCAGATTAACGAAAAATCGTCTAAAGTTTGAAGTTGTGACCCTTCTCTATACCGTTGCAAGCTTTTTTGTGGTTATTCAAAATACCTCATTTTCGCATATTCAAATACACACCAGTGAAGGGAGTTCATGTCTCATTAGTGATTTTAAATTTGTATTTTTGGGACCATGCACACACTTCCTAACATTGTTGCTTTGTAGTCGATGAGTTGTGCGGGTACAGATGTGAAGTAGTTAATAAGACCCCACACAGACAAGCCCCCCCCCCACCATTTCGTTCCGACATAGTTGTTGTTTTGTTACTAGAAAATTGTTATGATTACAGTACACCTGTATCAGTATAGAATAACATAATGCCATTTTCTGTTTCTGTTGCCAACAAAGCAAATCTACAGGCCACAGGTTCGAGAAACAAGACATTTTTTAAAAATTCTCCTGCGCATAATATGGACCACCTATAGCGATGATATAATATAGATCGTATTAACAAATATACTTCAAACTTATGTAATAAGATTTTGGTTTAGTATTTAATCACAGCAGCAAAACAAACTTCACAACAGAAGTTAAGTGCATTTTGCATACATGCAGAAACATAAATTTACGCCCCCGAGGTGGTTGTTGGAAGACTATATACAATAAGACACACCGCCCCATTCTTTACAATAATAAAAATATTGAATAAGTAAGCAGTGGAGTAAAATCCTTTGTTTCATTTTGATGTGAACAAAAATTATAGTTGATCTGAACCCCCTTGTCCAAATGAAGAGTAAGCTCCGGTCCCATCTGGAGACTGCAAAACTGATATGTATGTCTATTCAGAAAAACCCAAAAGTTTTAACATCCATGCACATTACCGTACTGTGGCTGTTGCGCCCCACACCCATGTGTAATGTTTTATTTCTCTTGTTGGCTGAACGCGAAGATGCTCGAGACTGCTTTCAAAAATTATTTTCGGCCTCGCTTCACGATACAGCCGTATGCATGTAAAACTAGTATATCACACACAGGCAGAGGGGCAAAAGGTAACATTTCTCTCTTTCCCTCGCTTTTGCCCATCTTCCAGTGTTCGTCTAGATAGCGTGACTAGCAAAAATATTGAAATCGAAATAAGAATTATCCGTTATGGTCTCCCTCCCTTCTTTGCATGCATGTTGCGCTGACATGTAAATAAGCGCTATGCTTTAATAAAAAAAAACAACCATTGTACAACTGTATAGGTCCTCGTCCATCTCATGCCAGGGACTGGGTATATCTTGTGTACAGTTTATAGTGGCATCATATTCCTTCACCAGATATCAAACTCGAGAGACTTGCAAGACGGCTCAGGTTATAACTTACTACGAGGTCTGTTTTTTTAAAAAAATAATAATCGTCAGTCCATATGACAATGCTTGCTGTTTAACTAACAGTATTCGAATCTCTGAGGGGCCGGGGCATTCCACATTTACCTTTGCTAGAAAGCGCAGTGCAATAAATGTTCTTTTTAAGTTATGCAATAATTTTGACATTATATTCATGTCCATTCCCCAAGACTAGATTTATATACACAACCAACTCGCTCTTGCAATATATTATCTGATGCGACATTGTGAAAGGTTCTCGTATGTTCGCGAAACAGGAAATACACGTCATAGCTTCCGTGAATCGAAAGCAAGGTTACTGGGGGCACGCAAAATACCGTAAGAAGAATTATATATTCCAAATGCAGGCATCATCATTTTTCTCTTGCACAAATAGAATAATCGGGCCGAATTTCCAGTCTAAAACCAACATGTTCTGGCAGCAAGTATCAAAAACCTGTGGTAATTTTATTATATGATAGGAGGTGAGTGAAATGGTTGTTGCAAGTTATCTTTTAAACCCAGTACGTGTGTAGGAAAAACTGCGTATAAGCTGTCTGTGTGTCAGGTGGTCGTGTCGTTCGCTAGTTGTATGTCACAGCTTAACCCGTACTAGGTAATATTTTTACATGAGGTAAGTTGGCATACTCTGGTAGGGTATATGTTTCAAGCCTCTAGCTGTAGAGCCTATTTGCAAAAAAGTAAGTTTGGTAACACTACTCGTCGAAAGCAGCTCAAACAGTGTTGCTAGCTGTAGGTTAATTTTCCCCGTTATACAATTGCAAGAGGTGAGTTGCTTATAGCCTATCTGGAAGGCTTGGTGTGTGTGTGTCCATGGCTTATGTCGTAGGTTAATAAAATTTGCAATAGATCTTGTGTGTGTTGGCAACCGTCAGCCCTTACATGTGATATAGCAGCCTTACTTATTGTAAGACATAGTGTGTATGTATGAGTGGGGGAGGTTAGTTTAGTTCACGATAGATCGACCTGTCACGCTATGACCAATTTCTGCTTTTGAGTCACCTGTAAGGCTATATGTGGGTGGGTGAGGGAGCTTAGTTTAATTCACGATAGATCACATTTTAAATTTGCTCACTTTCTCTGTGTCTGTGTGTCAGGTGGTCGTGTCGATCGCTAGTTGTATGTCACAGATTAACCTAGGTAATATTAACTGTACTTCAGAGCTTTTTTCTGTCCACTTTTCTCTCATTGCAGGTTAGTTTTAATCCGTAAAACGTCGTAAAAACAAATTACGCTGAGAGCAGAAGTTTATTAGCAGGTCGTAGTAGATTACACTGTGGGAGCTTACACTAAAAAAAAACAGCCTTATAGGAAAATATCGTAAGTCATTTCAAAAGTAGGTCAAAAAGCGAGTTAGCATAAGAGCAAAATTTGCAGAAGGTAAAAAATAGCTTAAAAAGTGATGCCAGAGCTTTTCTTCTGTCCATTTTTCTCTCATTGCAGGTTAGTTTTAATCCGTAAAACATCGTAAAAACAGATTACGCTGAGAGCAAAAATTTATTAGCAGGTCGTAGTAGATTACACTGAGGGGGACCTTACAGTGTGAGGAGACAGCCTTATGGGAAAATATCGTAAGTCATTTCAAAAGTAGGTCAAAAAACAAGTTAGCATAAGAGCAAAATTTGCACGAGGTAAAAAAATAGCTTAAAAAATAATGCCAGAGCTTTTTCTCTCCATTTTTCTCTCATTGTAGGTTAGTTTAGTGCGTAAAACATCGTAAATCGTAAAATCGCCACCTTACAGAAAAACATCGTAAGAGGAGACAGCCTTATAGAAAAATATCGTAAGTCATTTCAAAAGTGGGTCAAAAAATGCGTCCAGCAGAGCAGAAGCCTATTAGCAGGTCGTAGTAGATTACACTGAGGAGCACCTTACAGCGTGAGAATACAGCCTTACAGAAAAATATCGTAAATCGTAAAATCACTGCCTTACAAAAAAACATCGTAAGAGAAGACAGTCTTACAAAAAAATGTCGTAAGGCATTTCAAAAATAGGTCGTAGTAGATTACACTAAGAGCCACCTTACAGCGTGAGAATACAGCCTTACAGGAAAATGACGTAAATCGTAAAATCGCCGCCTTACAGAAAAACATCGTAAGGAGAAACAGCCTTACAGGAAAATATCGTAAGGCATTTCAAAAGTAGGTCAAAAGGCCGGCCCAGAGTCGCCGGTTTCACCTACTCACAGCACAGTTCTGTCAGAGATAGGGATATATAATCAATAAAATATTCTGAACAAACCTCTATAAGATATGACAACCTGCAAAAATCTGGATGTATGATGTTTTATTGTTTCTGTATTTTTCAGGCTCTCTTGTTACAATCTTGTTTCTCTCTGCAATAATAATATCTGCCACATGTTCTATGCTAACAACTTCATAATCAATCCTGAAAACATATTTGTAATCAGTAATTTGTCAGTAATCAATTCTTAATAGGCTCTTCTCATCAGTGTAACAAATTTCCTGTCTTGTTTTACATGCAGTTCCATCCCTACCCATCAGTGCTGTAGAAATATCAGCCAGGCTCGGGTCTGTATGCAGGAAGAGGCAAGGAAATCTGCTTGGGTATAATTTTATGAAGGATGTACCTAACACAGCATAGCTCTGTCAGAGATAGGGATTATTACTGCACTATATTTTAAAACCTGTCCCATCTAACATGTTGCTGTGTTTCTTCATAATCAATAAAATATTCAGAACAAACCTCTATAAGATATGACAACCTGGATGTATGAGATGTTTTATTGTTTCTGTATTTTTCAGGCTCTCTTGTTACAATCTTGTTTCTCTCTGCAACATTGCCATCACTGCCACATGTTCTATGATTATATGCTCTAACCTGAAAACATATCTGTAATCAATAATTTGTCAGTAATCAATTCTAACAATTAATAGGCTACTTCTCTTCTCCTGTCTTGTTTTACATCAGTGCTGTAGAAATATCAGCCAGGCTCGAGTCTGTATGCAGGAAGAGGCAAGGAAATCTGCTTGGGTATAATTTTCTGAAGCCTGTACCTCTGTCAGAGATAGGGATATTGAGTATAAATTTAATTAAATAATTATTTTCAGAACAAACCTCTATAAGATATGACAACCTGCAACAATCTGGATGTATGAGATGTTTTATTGAATTTATGTTTCTGTATTTTCAGGCTCTCTTATTACCTCTCTGCATCACTATAATAATATCTGCCACATGTTCTATCTAACAACTTCATAATCTAAACCTGAAAACATATCTGTAAGTAATCAATTCTAGCAATTAATAGGCTCCTCTTCTCATCCCTGTTTTGTTTTAATGCAGTTCCATCTCTACCCATCAGTGCTGTAGAAATCCCTATTCATCAGTGCTGTAGAAATATCAGCCAGGCTCGGGTCTGTATGCAGGAAGAGGCAAGAGTTGAAACCTGCTTGGGTATGAAGCCTGTACATATTCAGAACAAACCTCTATAAGATATGACAACCTGCAACAATCTGGATGTATGAGATGTTTTAATGCTTCTGTATTTCTTGTTACAATCTTGTTTCTCTCATCACTATAATAATATCTGCCACATGTTCTATCTAACAACTTCATAATAAACCTGAAAACATATCTGTAATCAATAACAGTAATCAATTCTAACAATTAATAGGATCTTCTCATTTCCTGTCTTGTTTGACATGCAGTTCCAAATTCCTGCCCATCAGTGCTGTAGAAATATCAACCAGGCTCGGATCTGTGTGTAGGAACAAGACAATATATTTGTTTGAAATCTGCTTGGGTATAATTTTCTGAAGCCTGTTCAGAACAAACCTCTATAAGTTATGACAACCTGCAACAATCTGGATGTATGAGATTTTATGTTTCTGTATTTTTCAGGCTTTCTTGTTACAATCTTGTTTCTCTCTGCAACATTGCCATCACTATAATAATATCTGCCACATGTTCTATGGTTCTGTAATCAATAATAATTATTCCTGTCAGTAATCAATTCTAACAATTAATAGGATCTTCTCATTTCCTGTCTTGTTTTACATGTAGTTCCAAATCCCTGCCCATCAGTGCAGCCAGGCTCGGGTCTGTGGGCAGGAAGAGGCAACATATTTGTTTGAAATCTGTTTGGGTATAATTTTCTGAAGCCTGTACATATTCAGAACAAACCTCTATAAGATATGACAACCTGCAACAATCTGGATGTATGAGATGTTTTAATGTTTCTGTATTTTTCAGGCTCTCTTGTTACAATCTTGTTTCTGTCTGCAATGCCACATGTTCTATGATTATACTGTAATCAATATTTATTCTTGTCAGTAATCAATTCTAACAATTAATAGGCTCTTCTCATCTTCTGTCTTGTTTTACATGCAGTTCCAAATCCCTACCCATCAGTGCTGTAGAAATACTCGGGTCTGTGTGTAGGAAGAGGCATAGTTGAAATCTGCTTGGGTTCTGAAGCCTGTACCTAGCATCACAGCATAGCTCTGTCAGAAATAGGGATTATTACTGCACTATATTTTAAAACCTGCCCCATCTAACATGTTGCTGTGTTTCTTCATAATTATTGATTACAAATATAATTACATTCAGAACAAACCTCTATAAGATATGACAACCTGCAACAATCTGGATGTATGAGATGTTTTATTGTTTCTGTATTTTTCAGGCTCTCTTGTTACAATCTTGTTTCTCTCTGCAACATTGCCATCACTGCCACATGTTATGCTCTGAAAACATATCTGTAATCAATAATAATCAATTCTAACAATTAATAGGCTCTTCTCATAATTTCCTGTATTGTTTTACATGCAGTTCCAAATCCCTGCCCATCAGTGCTGTAGAAATATCAGCCGGGCTCGGGGCTGTGTGTAGGAAGAGGCAAGAGTTGAAATCTGCTTGGGTATAATTTTTTGAAGCCTGTACCTAATAACAGCATAGCTCTGTCAGAGATAGGGACATATAATCAATAAAATATTCAGAACAAACCTCTATAAGATATGACAACCTGCAATAATCTGGGTGTATGAGATGTTTTATTGATTTTATGTTTCTGTATTTTTCAGTCTCTCTTGTTACAATCTTGTTTCTCTCTGCAACATTGCCATGCCACATGTTCTATGCTAACAACTTCATAAACCTGAAAACATATCTGTAATCAATAATCAATTCTAACATAAAAATAGCAATCAATGCCCATTGTTCCTATATAAACGTTTCAACATACGTTGAAATAGACCGGAAATAGACCGGAAATGGACCGGAAATAAATATATGTAGGTATGGGTGTGGGTGGGTGTATCTTGGCCTAATTTTAAGTGTATCCAAAACAATATCAAAAAAGGCATATTTTTAACAAGCTTTTGGACAACAATCTGGCTGATGCAACTTTTGTAAGTGTGGGCAAATCAATCTGAGGGGGCTCATCATTTCACAGGAAATTCCCGAGGACATTTTTACAAAAATCTTGGATTAGACAGGGTTCCACACTTGAGCAAAAAGCTCATATGCTCATCTTGAGCTTGTTTTAAGTGTAGCCAAATCTGCTTGAGGGGGGGTCATCATTTCTCGGGTTTATAATAGGTACTTTCCTACTACTCATGGTTATTTATATATGTTTCAATGTCTAGAAAATTGTTAATTTTATTTCTGTATTTACCACTATTAATTTTTCTTGTCATATCAATTGTGGCAAACCCATAGCTGTCCTGGTTCCAGCACCTACTGCAAAACTTAGAAAAATCATTGTAGCTCAAGTCCCCACCTACATATTCATCATGTATGTGTTTGAGGTTGGTATGGTCTTGATGAAACACACATATAAAATTGCTGTTGTCTCTTATCAGCTGTTTTGGTATTTTAGAAAAAGTCTGTGAAATGTAGAAGCAATCTATGTTTTTGTGTCGGCCCTGTGTAAAGAAATTTCTAACCTTGTTTTGGTTATCTAATATAATATCATCAAACACAACAACAGAGTTATCAAGACAGTCTTCGAGTGGCTTAACATCTGATTCAAAAGTGGCTATATCCAGTCCATCATATAGCTTCATCAGCTGCTGATATTTTAATTGTTCTAAGCTCTTAGAGAAGACATACAAGTGCCTGTTTTTCCAGTCTAACCAGTTGGGTGCCAATAAAAAATTATCAATCATTAGTGTAGTTTTACCACAAGCCGATGGCCCAACAATAAGACATCTAATATTATCAGGCAGCAGCTTGCCATTTCTCTTAGT
This sequence comes from Lepisma saccharinum, assembly GCF_977018435.1. Classification (NCBI taxonomy): domain Eukaryota; kingdom Metazoa; phylum Arthropoda; class Insecta; order Zygentoma; family Lepismatidae; genus Lepisma; species Lepisma saccharinum. The sequence continues at coordinate 9,935 of NW_028143891.1, forward strand.
CTGCTGTTCAGGCTCTGGTAGTCTCGTTATAACATCCCAGGTGTTCATAGTATCACTTTGTCTGCCTCGATCCAGCTGTGTTCTGGGAGACCTAGCCATTTGACCAGTATCTTGTTGCCTTTTCTGCGGATTACTTTTTCTATAAGATATGTGTCAGGCTGTTTAGTTTTGCTGAGTTCTTCTTCATAGAACCTGCCTTTGAGAATTTCTCCTCGATGGTCTTTTATTATATATGTGTTACGAGTCCCAGGTTTAACTTGAACCACTGTAAATAATTCAGTGCTCCAGTTTCTGGTAAAGCCTCTTTTAAATAAGTGCTTATATTTGCTGATTCTTACTTGATCACCAACCTTGTATTTAGCTTTTCTGGTTGTTGGCTGATATCTCGGATAGTAAACAGTGTTGATCAATTTCTGCTCATCAGATGAAGTTACCTCAGAGGGCTTCATGTTGATTGTGGAATGGACTGAGTTGTTATATCGATCTAAAAGTTCTGGTAGGATAGTAAGCCATTTATAATTACCTTGAAGGGTAAATTGTTTATACATACGATTTTTTAGAGTTCTGTTGGATCTTTCTACAATAGGGGCCTTGAGATCACTGTAACTCGAGTAATGTTTTATTGACTGGCTTTTAAAAAATTGTTGGAATACCAAGTTATAGAATTCTTTGCCATTATCTGTTTGTAGATAGCGCGGTGATCTTCCACTCTGATTGATGATTGTCCTGAAGGCTTCTGTAACACATGTTCCAGTCTTGGATTTGAGTGGCACAGCCCAGGCAAATTTTGAAAATGTATCTATGACAGTGAGTAGATACTTGTAGCCTTTGTTGATCTTGTCTAAGTTTTTCAGCTGTCCACTTGCCATCTCAACCAAGTCAGACTGTCACAAATCATCTATGCCTTTTGTAACCACTGGCAATAGCTTATAGTTATGTCTGGCTGGTCTGTGTAATTCATCAACAATAATTTGTCTACACATAGTATGTAAACAAGAATATTGCAGCTATGGGGTGTTCAGCAGTAGATACTATAGGATTTTCTAAATATAGTTTGTCTCCTATTTGTATATTAAATTCAAGAGAACCATCATCTTCAGCATAAGCTGTCTCTAATGTATTGGGGTCTGTAAAATCCTCTAACTCTACACTGGTGACTTTTAGTTTGTTGTCAGCATTGGTTATTGATAAGGTAGAGTAGTGGTGAGCCTGTGGTTGTAGCCAATATTTGATCTTGATTGGTCTGAGTGTGCCCCCAACAAAAAACTGGTAATAAAATTGTGAAGGGGACAACATATACAGTTTGCCACCTGGTGTAAATGGTGAATAATATTCTTTGTTGGGGATACTGTACAATTCAAGGATTACTGTATGCTTAGGATTCTCGATTAGGCCAGTTATTTCTTTTTCTGCTGTAAGCATTGATTTAATACCAGCTGAGTTAATTAAATATGGTGGAAATTCATTAATATGTCAAATTCATAAATTAATTTGTTTAATATGGAATAAAGAAGAAATCCCTCAACAGTGGAAAGAATCCATAATTGTTCCTGTGTTTAAAAAAGGTGATAAAATGAACTGCAGTAATTACCGTGGAATTTCTCTACTCTCAACAACATACAAAATATTGTCTAACATTCTTTTAACAAGACTAACCCCATATGCTAATGAAATTATAAGTGATTATCAATGTGGATTTAAACGTAACAGATCAACTACAGATCAAATTTTTCACATCAGACAGACACTTGAAAAAAGTGGGAATATAATCGAAGTGTCCATCAGCTATTCATTGATTTCAAAAAAGCATATGATTCGGTCAAAAGAGATAAATTATATAATATATTAATAGAGTTTGGAATACCTAAGAAGCTTGTTAGTATGATAAAAATATGCACCAGTTAAACAGAAAGTAAAATTCGTGTGGGTAATAATGTGTCTGACAAATTTACAATTCATGATGGGTTAAAACAAGGAGATGCATTATCTCCATTGCTCTATAATTTTGCCTTAGAATATGCTGTAAGGAAGGTAAGAGAAACTAAAGAAGGACTAAAATTAAATGGTGTGACTCAGTTGTTAGCATATGGAGATGATGTAGACTTACTGGGGGATGATGTGAATACAATTAAGAATAATGCTAAAATATTTTTCAAAACTGCTAAAGAGATAGGTTTGGAAGTTAACAAAGAGAAAACTAAATATATGCTTACAGGCCGAAACCAAGTGTTAGGTAATAATCAAAATCTAATTATTGATAACAACTCGTTTGAACCAGTTTCCAAATTCAAATACTTAGGAGTAATATTAACAAATGAAAATTATATTAAAGAGGAAATAAAAAGTAGGCTTAATTCAGGAAATGCATGTTACTTCTCTCTTCATAAACTTTTGTTTTCTCGTTTAATATCTAAGAAACTAAAAGTTAAAATATACAAAACAGTAATTTTGCCTGTAGTATTATATGGGTGTGAAACTTGGTCCCTTACATTGAAAGAGGAACATAAATTGAAAGTATTTGAAAATAAGATCCTTAGGAAAATCTTTGGACTTAAAAGGGATGAGGAGACAGGTGAGTGGAGAAGGTTACATAATTTAGAACTACATGATTTGTACTCATGTCCAGATATTATTAGAATAATTAAATCAAGAAGACTTAGGTGGGCAGGCCATGTGGCACGAATGGGAGAGGAAAGAGGAGTTTACAGGATTCTTGTTGGGAAACCTGACAGTAAGAGACCTGTAGGAAGGCCAAGACGAAGATGGAGGGACAACGTTGAGATGGACCTAAAGGAAATCGGTAGGGATGGAAAAGAGTATATAGATCTTGCTAAAGATAGGGACAGATGGAAGGCCTGTGTTGCTGCAGCCATGAACCTTCGGGTTTAAGAAGGCTAGAGAGTTAGTTAGTTAGTTTTAAGCAATCTACTCATTACAGATTCAAGATGCTCATTAATAGTCCTAAAATCTCATTGTGACCTGGTTTAATTCTTATGTCCACAGCAAGTTTTTTGTATTGTTGCACAATCTCTTGAAGCTGCGTGGCAAAAACAGACAGAGCATTTGCTTGGTTGGATTCCGTGGTCCCTAGCTGTTGCTTGATGTTAGCTACAATTTGCTGTAGATTTTCAACAACTGCCAATTTTGAACTTTGGGCTGTAAGATCATGGACTTGTCTTCTGATATCCTCAAACAGGGCATGCAGTTCATTAATATGTTGATTAGTTGGTAGAGTAGCCACTGTCTGAGTAAGCTGTTTGATCTCTGTCTGGGTATTCTTAATGTCTTCAGATTTCAATATGCGATTCACGGCTCTTTTAATATTTTTAAGTTCTTGTGATGTAGGCAGATTGGCTACAGTATTCTGCAAAGACTCAAGGGCCAATTTCACAGCATTTAATTCAGAAGCATCAGCCACACTACGCATAGCATCTTGGAGCAGGGCTATGTCTGAGTAGGTGTTGATTGTTGTAAAATTTCAAGTTTTGTTTGAATATCATCAATCAAATGATGAAAATGAGATAGCTTAGATTCAGTCTTGAGGTTTTCAAGTTTGGTGATTTGTTGCTGGACACTGACAAGAGTGTCTACAATACCAGGTAAGCGAAATTCTAGAGTTTCTTGCACATTTGTCAGATCACTTTGTACTGCTGCTATGGTACCCTCAAGGTGGGTTAAGGTACTATGATTTTTTCCAAAATCTTCATATGTCTCAAGTTGCAGCTTGATGTTGGCAACACTACGAATGATAGCACTCAGAGCATCAGAAGATGGTAGGTTGTCCATAAAATTCTCAAGTGTCTCAATTTTTTCTTTAACCTCGGCTATGGCATTGTTCAGAGGGTCTAGATTAGGAATCTCCAGTGATTGAATCTGTTCTTTTAGAGTACAAATTCCTAGATCAAAATCTTCTTGTGACGTTATGCTTTTGACAATTGTTTGGAGCTGTGCCTGGACACTACCAATCTGCTCTTCTAGTTGCTGTTTCAATTGCTCAGAGTTGGTAGCCTGAGTTTTTAATTTGGTTTGAAGAGCTGCTACAGCCTCCTCTAAACTTTGAAAATTATCTAATGTAGCCAAGTCAGTATATTTTTGAAGCGGCAATTTGAGTTCTGAATCAATTTTAAGAAGAGGGTCCATGCATTGTGATTGTAAATTTGTAATTTCTAGTTGAAGACTCCCATTGAGTGTGGTTTGTGAAGCTTGTAAATCACTTCTTAATTTTTTGACTCTGACATCAAGTATCCGAATCTCATCACTGTGATCGTCATGCCTTGTATGGCAAAATATATCATTAAGCTTTTTTTTTGTTTTAGTGGTTATTTATTATAGAATATCTAATTCTTAATTCTATAAAAAAGGTATAAGCTTGTCATAGTATCCCGGGACCTCAATATATAAACAGTCACCGGCAGAGACAGTATATACAGTGCCAGAAACCATGTTTGAGTGCTTTACCCTGTAAATATTTCTGCCTGCTGAAACCTTGACATTACCCTCGGGAGTTGTAATAAATTGTAATTGACCACCTACAGGTAACTGGTAGTGGTTTAAGTTATTGTTAAATATGTATAATGTTTTATCTGTTTTATCATCAACATCTGTTAGTATGCTGTTCAGATGAATAATTAACAAACCACTTAGTTTAGATATCATAGATTGTATATCAGGAGAGGATGCTGGTGTTAGCAGGTCCATAATAGCTTGTTTTTTTAATCCAAATAAGTTCATCGGCATGTTTATTTATTTCAAATCATGCTCTGTGATTGGGCATTGTTTGCCACTTCTCAAGTCACAATGACCCCATGGTAGAGTATGTATGCCACATGATAAAATGCATCTCTTGTCGTCATGTGGGTCCAGAGCCACTTTTCTTACAACATTTGTAGTCAACAAGTGATCCACACTCTGAATTCTGCATTCTGATGTTCTAATTAAACTCTGTGATTTGAGACAATCTTCATAATCTTTAAATTGGAGCTCTTTGTCCACAGTTACTCTACCAATACCCTTGGCTTTTTTAGCAACAGCACCACTACATGTTTGAAAGCTGTACATTTTAGCTCTTAACCCAGCAAATGCCATAATAACATCGCCAAGTGTTTCATCTTTTAACTTGCCAGGCAACTTTTTGTTGTGCTGTTGAATCTTTGTATGTTCACTAGTATCAAAATATTTAAGCAATGCAGGCTGTGATATATCTTGATAAACATCTTCTGTCTGAATATCAAGAATAAAGCTATCTGTGCTCATGTACATCAGTTTTACACGATCACCATAAAAAGGCTTCAGCACATCATAATAGAGCTTTACATGTGTAATTTGGCCAATTCTAATATCACAGCCCCTACATAAATAGGCTTATCAAACTTGATCTTTGTTTTTTTCATGTTGAAGAGTGCCATATTGTCATCATAAATTCTTCTGTAATTGAAATTAGGCTTTGCTACCAATTTTTTGCTCCGGTTGGGGTCGGTAACTAATTTAACATCAGTATGCTTTCTGACATTTTATATGGTTTTGCCATACACTGAATTGACCATCAATTTAAACAAGGTCTTATCAAATTGGCTTACTTCACATGTTCGGAGCTCGGTGTTTGTATCAATATATGGCTTCAACCATCTTGAGTGCCTAAACCTCAAGACTTTGCCAACTTTGGTCACTTGAACACCATGATGCATCAGGAACTGGAGGTTTTTGTAATATATGACATAACCCTGTTTTGGTTTTAGAGTCATCATTAGCTTCTTTTGCTTAGAGCCAGGTGAACACTCAACCTCAGGAATTGGGGGCAGATCAGAAAACTGGTTGTGTAAATCATCAGGAATTGTCAGATCAACCTCTAAGAATAGACCATAGTTACTGTCATCAAAATCCTGAAGAACCCCAATACTAAAATCTTCAACCCACTCAAGCCCTGCATATGGCAATTTATCCATCATAGCATGACCATACAGGCTGTTGGCATCCACATAAATTATATTGTTTGATGGCCGTGATGGATCATAATCAGTAATATATTTGTTGTTGGCTCTGCCATATCTTTGAGAACATTGCACCATGCCTCCTCTTATACATTGTTCCATAAACAGATACATGTCCTAATCCTGGATTAGATCCAATTGCATTTTAGTATTCAAAAACATGGCAGACCATGGTAGGCCCGGAGCACTGTATAAATAGATTGGATCCAGTTTATAATTTTCCATCGATGATTTTCAAAATGCCTGAAGTATATCGGCTAAGAGAGTCACATCAAGTTTCAAGTATGCCTTATGATAATCACCAAGTGTCTGGCATTTTAAGTTGGCCCACATCAACTGGGCATGGTGATAATCTTCATCAGTAATTCCAGATGCTCTGAGTTTACTATAGAACTTTTGTTGTGGTGGCAGAACACACTCATCAAATTTAGAAAAATCTGTAACATAATCATATGGGTATACACCCTTCCGCCTAATTAATTTCAGGTCCTGATTTGGAAACATAGCACATGTAATTTTGAATTGATCATCAGATAATTGACTGGCCAGAGTAGCCAGACTAGCCGACAGAATTCTGTATGAATCTAGAAATCTTAAGTGAATGGGAACACCATTAACTTTAATTATAGCTATATATTTCTCATCATTTTCTGCTAAAATATTTAAATTCTGCTTGTCAAACCCCTTGTACCTGATCAGATGATGAAAATCATAATTGGATGCACCATGACAAAATATCGGGACAAATTTTGGTCTCTGGATCTTAATATTACAGCTATTACACAGAGCCATTTTGAATTTACCATCTGTATGGGAATGGTGTTTCACCTTGATATTTGTATTTGAAAATTCAGAATCACATACCGGGCATTTTTCTGCATTGTTGAAATTTTTAATCTGATCTTCTGTTAAAAACATCATAGGTTTTGATTTTAATAAGACATTAGATGCTATGTAAGAGCACTCATTTTCTATTCTATGTGCAAATTCTTTGATAGTATTTGGTCCCATGTATAAATATTCTTTACTAACCACACCATCCTGTACAACAACATAATAAAAACTAGAAGGTTCATGTAGCTGGTATGATGCACTTGAAGATTCATCAGGATCTGGGCTGCAGAATGCAAGAGGTTTGAGGTTTGATTCAAAATCACAGACTATATATGCTGGGTGTTCCAACAAGGCTTCAAATTTTTTGAATTTGGCATTTTCATATGGATTAGGCATAACCATATGAATGGGTTTATGGTTGCCACAGTATTTTAAATGTTCAACTAACTTATTTTTAGCAATTTCTGCATTTTTTCACGAACACCATTTATTATTTTTCTACCATCAAATACAGTTAAACATCTTCGACACAACTTGTATATTGTATTGGATTTGCCTTGTTGTTTTCTGACTAAAGCTTGAAGACTGTGTATCAGAGTGTAATGGTATGTACCATCCCCTTCAATTAAGAGCAAATCAATCGGAACAGCAGAATCATCATCAAGTGTACTGATTCTGAGAGGTTCTATCAAGCAATTCCCAACACCAGTAGAACAAATAAATACATTAATAGATAATGGCCTACCATTGATATCTCTAGCCTTTTTTTCAAATTTATCAATATTCTGAACAGACATTGGATATTCTAAGCCCTCCATAGCATCATCAAAATCATGTTCATGCTGTTTATAATAACTTATTCTCTCTGGATTATTTAAAACTGGAAACAAAGCAGCTAAAATACATCATAGAAAGCATTTTTTGATCATTATTTTTTATGTTAACCACATATTTTTTGTTTTTAATATTGGCAGGTAATGGCAGATATGTAGAACCTTGTAATGGGCTGAATTTAGAAATATTAATATAAAACTTGTGTGGAGATCCACATAGGCTCCATCCTGATTCCTTAGCAGAAAACTCAGAGTGTTTAATAATTAATTGCTCTATCAACCTACTTAGTATTTTGTCTAAATTTATATTTGAGTATACAGCTACAGTTTTTGTTATGTGAGGCTGTGTAAATTTTGTGCCATTTCGTTTCTTATATTGTGTAAATAATTTGAAAGACAGCTTATAAGAGCCATTTTGTACATTTAGAATAGCTTGCACGTCAGGATATATATTGTTCAAAAAATTCTTAATATCACATTTTGGATCTGATACAAAATGGTAATCCCTTAGTTGGTTATTAAAACTGCTATGAATAGGTGCATTGCAGAGCTGCTTTGCTGGTTTATGATTAACAGGTGTTTCAAGTTTTCTTTTTAGACCAGATGAAGATGTAGATGGCTGTGATAAAATAGAAGACTGTACATAACAAGTATTTTTATGTTTATATGTGAAATATTCCATGTTATATTTTGTAAGGCATTTTGGGCATATTTTTGTGGGTGTTCTATATTTTTCTGGATCACAATTTCTTTAGTGTTTAGCCCAATTAGGGCTAGAAATATTCTTATTGCATTGATTACAATATTTCTGATTTGGCATTTTTGTTGTTAATTATTATATAAGATTTCTTGGGTTTTAAATTAAAACTCTATACTTAATATAAAATATCAATTGGGTTTAGCAGTATGCTTTGTATACTTAATGTGTTAATATTTTTTTATAATTGGTTTATTATATTAGATTTCTTGGGGTTTAAATTAAAACTCTATACTTAATAAAACTATGACAGATTGTAAAGCTAATAGCTTACATGCACAAAGGTAGAATAAGTATTGATCTACAGAAGCACTGACCTACAGAATCACTGACCTACTCCACCATGTCGTGATGTGCGTAGAAAGGCAATGACCTAATGCCGGTATTGATTATGTATAACAAGCTGGGACAGATATAAGCCAGACTCTAAATATGAATAGATTACAACAAATACAAGCTGGATGTATAAAATATCAGACTTCTTTATACAAAATATAAGATTTTTGTTCAGTATACCAGAAATATATTTAATATAAATAATAAGAAATTCTATATACCAAACCAAACAGAGCTGTAGTATGAGGAGCACTGGAACAACACCTCTATACTCTTCAACTATTCTCACAATATTAACTGATCTGTAATACGAAAACCCTTTAAATAGCCTAAGCGCGAACCGCGTTAAAAACATCTGAAACAGTGAGCCAATCAGAAGACACCCATTACATCATAACCAACCAATCAGAAAACAACACATGCCTAATAATTTGTTGTATAATATTGAATAATAATTTGTTGCACAACATGATGCAATAGAAGTATACCAGAAGTAGACTAGAAGTAAACTTGTATGTGTATGTGTAGGTGTGTATAAGATTACACTTTACAGAGTATTTCACTAAAAGCAATAATCTCATATGAGCTTTTTGGCTTAATTTTAAGTATAGCCAAAACAGTGTCGAGAGGGGCATATTTTTAACAAGCTTATAGACAACAATCTGGCAGATTCAGGTGTAGCCAAATCAATCTCAGGGGGGTCATACTTTCTCGGAAGCTTTTTTTACAAAAATCTTAGGTTATACACAGTAGCAATAAGATTATATAGACATCTTGCCCTAGTTTTAAGTATATTCTATTCAGTCTGAAAACCTCATACTTTCTCGCACCAGTAATAGTACCAATTACACTACTAAAATATAATAATA
>NW_028143892.1:0-19446 GCF_977018435.1 Lepisma saccharinum
CTGCTGGACAATGAAAACCGGACACCTTAATATTTGACATCCGAATTGCAATGATATATTACAGAATGTATGGCAGATCATGTAGTACCATATGCACCATTCATAGGCCCGGACTTTGTTTATGCATTCGTACTTAATTCAGTTTCTGCAACATTTACTTAGCCTTCGAATCAGAATTTATGCGTTATCACAAAAAATGCAAGTGTCCGTTTATTTTGTCCAGCAGTATATGTTGAGATACAATAACGTATCCTTTTGGTACCCCGAGGATTAACGCAAATTACTGCGACAATATGTCAGAATATAAATTTTAGACTGACATTGTATTTGGGGGGACGAGGTAGGGGTTGTATCTACGCGGACTTTATTCGTGACGCCCGTGTTCTTTTTTGAAATTAGATATTTGCGTGCAATGTTCGGAACTAGCTGTCACAAATCGTAAAATGAGACTGTAATTTTTTCCACCTGTTCAAATGGCTCCGGCGACCGCCCAGCGTCGTAAGGAGACCGAAAAAAGCAGGATTTTTCAAGGCTATGGTTCAAGTCCTCATTAGAAGGCCAGTTTGGTATCTTTGACATAGCTCGAGAGGAAACCGACCTGACGCGTATATGGTTTCGAGCCAGCACCTGTTTTTCTTAGAAGCGCTGTTGCCACTATTGCCTGCAGTGTCTAGGCATCCAACACGAACTGCGACGATGTTGCACTCCCAAGGTATATACATTGTATAAAAAAATAGCACAGCACAATAACACAACCTACCAAAGATAACCGCAACCTCACGTTATGGAATCTTTAAAGAAACTGAATTGGCAACTTAATTTACTCCACGTGGACTTGACAAGTTCTGTCGGTTCCTAAAACGGACGCTATTGGTGGAGAACGGTTCGAGGGGAGGATATACTGGGCTCCATGGGGACTTGACCAGGAGTGCCCACAGAGGGGGATTATGGCGTAGGCTGCGCCATGGAGATTTGTTGTTTCTTTCCTTTCAAATAACATAAAATTCAAAATTAATATTTTTTCTAAAATATATGAAAAAACCTTATTCCTTAAATGCACAATATTTAATCAATTAGCTGAAGAAAAGGAAGTATTTATGGGCAGGGGTTCCTACAGATGGGTTTTCGGACGCGCGTTGGGTCCACCCAACTTTGAGAGGGGAGATTTTTATGATGTAATTTAACGTGAACAATATAACATTGGACACAAGTTGAATTACGTTATCAATTAACCATTGCTGATATATAAATACAATTTGTAGACTTCTAAGGAAATTGAAAGTGGTAATATGTACTATCGGGGGAAAAGGGGGGCAATATTCAACCCTTAACAACTCTTAAAAATTAGGCCATAAATTGACACGTGGATTCTTTCAGGGATGAATGAGAATTAAACGTTGGGAGACAATATCCAACTCTTGAATATCACTGTTGTCAGGATTACGGCAGGTATTTTTGTTAGTGAGTGGATTGAGCATTAAATTGAAGGGTGTCCAATTCTTGTGTATTACTATTGCCTTTCACTGTTGCCGAAATTCTGGTGTGGGGACTGAGAATTATTATTTGAATATTTGGAGGAGGCAATATCTATTCTTCAATATGAACAGTAGCTAAGTCTAAAATTGGCATGGAAATTTTTGTGGGAAGATTGAGTATTAAATTGAAGATAGAAGATGTGAAGCTCTTGATAAAGTGTTAAATTTTAGATTTAAAGGATTTTTTGTAGTGGGGGAGAGTTCGAATATTGTATTTTGGGGACTATATTTAGCGATATGGTATTCACACATTTTCGGCGCTGAACGCGAAAGAGTTAATATAGCGGGACGTTATGAAAATATTGACAATCCATTAATTAATTAATATTATTGCCGCCCCCATGGCGTAGTACGTTATGACGCCAGGGGGTCAGGGTTCGAATCCCTGCTTGGGTATGGATGTTTGTGAGTGTCCATTCATGAATTTCATCACATCATCACTCATCCCCATCATCGCAAATAGCCCAAATTGACACAAAAGCGAAGTAAAATAAAGCAAATCAATCAATCAATTAATATTATTGAAAGCCTGCAAAGAACTGCATGTAAAAATTTTCATCCTCGCTTCACTCGCAAATGCTAAACGCGTGTTTAGCATTTTATGTGGAGTTTTATAATATAGCTGCATTACAAGACATGAACAATATTCTCGATATTGATTAATAACATCACATCTTAAAATGTAATGCTTTGTTTTGTTATACTGCTTAATTAAAGAAATTGCATCATTTGGATGATGTACTTCTATTAGCAAATATTATTGTATTATTGATTCCCTGTATGTTGTAATAGTTGTACAGTCACGGACACTGTCGGCTTGTAATGAATACATTGACTTTCAATGGAATCGTTACAGTGTCGGCAGTGTCCGTGACTGTACTAACTGTACCTCATGGTAACAATCTAGCAGGTTGCCAAAGAAACAGAAAAATAAATAATATCAAATTCGCATTTCTAACTTCTTGTCATAGGATAATTTTTACTTTAACATGTGAAATTTGCACTGAAGATAAAATTCACGTAATTATTTCTAAGGATTATTAAAATAATTATTTTTGCTCAAAGTAGAGGGAGCGAGTTCTTTGAAAGAGGACCCTGAGCTTCGAAATTTCTAGCTAGAGTCATATCTCGTCAAACAAGAATTCAATCGGTAACACAGCTGCAGCATGCTATTTGGTTTGCCCAGGTTCAATATTCTGTTGTGTAACAATTGAATCGGCAGGTTTAAGAAGGGAATATATAAGTCCAAAAAGTAAATTTTGTTAAATCAAGGAAAACTGTATAAGTGGGAGAGTGTGCGTCCAAGAACAACAAAATTCGTACTGGAACGTGAGAACCCTGTGTAGGTATAGAGGTGTACGTGAAAAACAATGTACATGTAACCAGAACTTGTATAAAATGTAAAACGTTTGTGGATTTATTTCCTTCTTAAAACGTATGAAGTTTTTGCTGCGGAAAAAAGGAAATAAAGTGAGCAATGGAAAAGAAAATATATTATCGTGTAGTTTACAACTCGAAAGTGCACAATGGAATGAATAATACAAAATAATGCCAAAATTTTGGAAATTTGAAGGCAAGTCAAACAACAAACAGTCATTCATCCACCGACTGATCTTCATCGTGGTGAGAAGTTGTAGACCAAGTTACTATGACGTTGTAGAAAGTTTTATTGTCGTCTGGAATGTAGGGGATGATTTTCCTAAAATCATTCACTTTTTTTTCGTTGATTGGTAATGTGGCATTGTAATAGGTCCCAGATTCATTTCCTTCTTACACCTTACGTTGATTTCAGGGTTCTATATCTTCCTCTAGGGACGGCTTTTTATATATTTCTTCACACTCACGCGTAGAGCGACGCTTTCCGATGATTTTGCCATTTTTTGGTTTTCATTCCCTTCTTAAGCCTGCCGATGCAATTTGTGTTAAATACTCAAATTGTGTGTTTTATGAATATTATTCTCCCCTCACAAACACTGTTTAAATGCATATTTATATAATTTAATTTATTAGCCTACATGTAACCAATCAATGTGCTAGCGATCCGTTATTTTGAAAATTGAACAATTAATAAATATATAGCACTTTAACATGGTATTATGTTCAAGTAAACATCATATGTTACGTATTCATCCAATCTATTTTGGGGAGATTTTGATGAACGATTTTTTCTTTGGGGGGGGGGGTAATGCATCCACAATCTTGGAGTGATGGGGAACCCCTGTTTATATGAAGCAGTGAAAAGTAGTGAAAAGCAGGACAACTACGTACGTATGGTTAGTTGGTCTTGCATGCATGAGATGTAAGTAGGGCCACATTAAGGGAAGTTTCTGGCAGTGAGTTTGACATGCCTGCAACCATAATTTGCTAGTTACCTTAAAAATTCCATGTTTTAGGGTTATTTTAGATTTACCTCAGCAGATGTAATTGCCCTATTCCTTCATCATTCAGTAAATTTGATTGCCACTGCGTCACAAGAATGTTCAGGATTATTTCTTCATAAATGTCTACTTCATAATGAACGTCTGGTACCCACATTCTTGTACGTACATCCTCTCTTGTGAGGCTTTGGCTCTCATGTGTCTGCTGGGCGGATGTTGATTTGCTCCAGGCGAGAAACTGCTGGAGTCCTGTAATGATATCTAGACTTTGGTACAGGCAGATGTTGGTGGAAAGCCCCACAACGCCGTCAACGTCTCTACCATCTGTGAGGGCCTCTTTCTTTCAGTTGGAAGAGGGACGCAAGGCTAATTGTACCTTACAGCCTTGCGCCGGAGAACCAACTGCAACCGACTTGATATATCGATTGCAAATACACTCGATATATATGTCGATTGCATCTGTGTATAGCAAGATCTCGCTTCCGTGTACACATCAACGGATCTTGTCATACAACACGGATTAATTCTTCATTTTGAGTCTGTACAGACTAAAAAGACATATCTAAGTTAATAAAGTTTAAGATGCAACTTTGCGGACCCAAAATGAAGAATGGTACAGTTATAAATAATTAACAATAACAAATACAGAGGGAGCACAGTAATGCAACCTTCCTGCACACTGCGTTTTGCACCTAAAGAGAAAAATAAGGTGAATTTTAGCAACAATGTAGGATTTCGGGTGTACATGAAACTAACAACAAAACTGTTACAGCCAACACATGGTACGTAGCTCAACTGTAATGTTTCCCTAAAGATCATACGTACATCGTCTTTGGTATGTAGAGAAATAACACATAGTATGATATGGAAACACTGTGCAATTAGTGCTACCTTTTGTGGTGTACTAGTTAACGTAACACACTGCGAAGTTAAGGGTAAGGAGTGTGTATTTCTTTATGGTTGTCTTTATAATTTGCAACTTGAAAATGCAACAGAAATAGGTAAACTATTAACGATTTAATTTTAGGTTCATTCACAAGCATGAAAGTTGTGAAATATAAATGGTGAGTGAACAAATATTAGAGTAAAGAGTTTCGTCATGTTTTCAGCTATGCACTGACAACCCTAATCACGTAGAGCAAATTGGCTAGAATAACAGACGAATGTCAGTAAAAATAAAGGACTTCTCGCCCAAACCTTCTAGATGAACTAGTTCTTGATGGCGTTGCATGTTGATTCTATCATCGTCGGAGGACCTTTGATCCGTCATGTTTGGATCTGAACGCAGAACGGTCTCTCCTGGTTGAACGGAATCGGGAGAATGCTCGAGAGAAACCTCGAGTCCTCGTCATGCCTAAGCAAGAGAGTCAGTTTCTCCCTATCCGTTCATTCTTCGTAGCATTCCAGAGTTGATTGATGACTGTCGATTTCTGGATGCAGGGACCAGTCCTATAGTTTTACGTGCCATTCGAATCATGGAAAACTTCCCTCCCTGCTCTGTTTCTCCTGGAACCACTGTCCATGTCGCTTTAACACAATTTCTTTCTTACAGTGCATATCTGTAACCACAACGACTGAGACGCAGGATACGATGTGAAAGATGTTCACAGAACTGTCAATTAAAAGTATATGTACTAATGCAATGGAATTGCTTATTAGATCAGTTCGAAATAGAAAACTCGACAAATGGCAAAATAACAAATGGAATAGAAGTAATTTTTAACTATGGATATTCCAGGAAAATGCTTTACGTTTTTTCATGTACATTAGCTGTGTTTTGGTTGTCTCTAGGTTAATTTCGACATTGATAATGTGGGATAGAGTGATAGCATGGATATGAGATATGTAGAAAAATAACTCTCCTATTGTAGATTCATGTCAAGGTCTTCGCAGCGCGTTAACATTAAGAATATAGATGCTGTAGGTCATGTGTAAATCTACCTTTTGCTAGATTTCTTATTACTGGAACAATTAAAAATTATTTCATTGGTGTTAACAGTAGTTAAATAATTATACACAATGACGCTCATGGAACAGGAATATTAGCGCATATGTCTTTTATATATATATATACTAATGTACTATATACTACAACACTGCTGCTGTTGTTCAACGCCATTGGACTCAAATCACCCGATGTTCCTTCTCCTCTGTGACGAAAACTTACATGCTATAATGTTACCTGAGAGCTAGAACTAATTCCTTCCATGATAGCTTTGTGCTGAGTTGAATTTGGATGTGTTTCCATAACTACTGTAATTGTTTACAACAATAAACATCACAATTATCGTTAAATGTTTCGGCATTGTTGTGCATCAAAATCTGTTCGCCTTGTCGAAAAGTTTAATAGACATGCTTGATTTTATAGTTCATAATTGGGAAAGAAATTTATTCGAGTGACAACCTTAGGAGAAGGTAAATCGGGCACTGGAGAACCTAAGTGTGTTTTTATTACGAATTTGTAGATCTCCTGTGCTTCATATTGAATTCGTGTGGCAGAGGTGTCTCGTGAACGCATGCGCAGCATGCACCGCATGCGTTCACGAGATGCATCTGTGTGAGCAATTAGTTAATTATAGGTCGTGCACATACCACGTCACTCATATACATTCGTAACTTAGCACGGTCTTAGACATGCATATTTTACTTAGGAAAGTACGTGTAAAAACTGCGTGTTAACCAGGGGTGCCCGGGGGGGGGGGGATTATGACCCAGACTGCGAAATCGAATTTTTCTGTCTTTTTTTTCCTTAAAATAAAATACAAAATTCGACATTTACACGATTATTTTTCTAACATAGCTATTTGTTTAAAAAGATTACACCTTACGTGCACATTTAAATATCAATTTGTATACTTAACTGATTTTTCGGAATTTTCTGTGAGGTAAAGTGGGGTTCCGATGAGGACTGGGACTATAACGTCCCAAGACCTCTGCTAAAGAAGTGAAGATTTCTTGTTGGAGTGAGAGCGATGAATTTTAAGTCCACGATAACTACAGTGCGTTCGTTTTGGCTCTGGGCCGAGATAGCGGGTGAACAATTTCGAACAACTCATATATCACAGGTTAGTACTCGTTATGCAATATAAATATAATTGTCTACATGCTAAAGATATGTGCGTAAATAAGCGAGAAGTTATTGGACGAAAATGCCGGCATCTGAGCCATGTCACGCGCTATTTCGGCCCAGAGCCAAAACGAACGCACTGTAGGGTAACTTGGATGTAAAAGAGACAACGTGTGACAAAAGAACCGACGTAGTAGCAGGTGATTTCGTTATTTTTAATTGTGCGACAAAGAAAACTGAGTTTTCATTGTTAGAAAGGCAGAAAAATAAGACTTATATTCAAGATATGTCGTCCACGTTTGTATTTCTAGAGAAAGAAATATAGGGTGGCAAGAAATTCCGCTCAGGCACTGAACAATGACACCATCAGAATATGGCCCCAAAACTTTGTTCATTAATTGCTTCCATTTTTCTTCTAGCAGGACAAACTTTTATTTTCTTCTGGTGTAATAACAGAATCAAAATTAATTTCACTTTTGGGATTGGGAGTGCAGTGGCTGAGTGGTTAGCAGGGCGCGCTACGATGCCAGGGGTTTGAATCCCAGTCTCGCCATGGGTATTCTTGGTGAGTGTTCAAAATCTCATAGCATCGTCACTCATCCTGTGTGGCAGACAGCGAAATAAAATAAACCAAATTCATTAACTGGCCGCGGTGGCTCAGTCGGTAACGCGTCTGACTACCATGCTAAAGGTCCCGGGTTCGATCCCCGGCCGGTTCAAATCCGGGAACTTTTCTAACGATGGAAGCGGCCCCGGCGCCCACCCAGCGTCGAATAACATGGATACCTGGGGGAAACCCTGGGGGGTAAAGGCGGTCAGGGGCGTGATTCTGATCACATCACCCCCACTCACGACCGGATCAAGAAAGTGTGGGGCGTTACCCCCACACCCCCTATTCGCCTTCATGGCGTTGTGCTAAGCACAGGGGAGCACTTTACCTTTTTTTTAAAAAAAATTCATTAACTTTAATTGTTGACTGGCAATAGTTTGATTTCTCATTTCCTGAAAACTTTATACCTTCGGGTCATTCTAATTCATTTGTTTCATTTAATTATTTTGCAACACTCCATTTCTAATTGGTAGGGATATTCAGCTAAACAAACAAGTCAAATTCTAACGTTTGCTGTAATCAGCTGCTTCTCTAACATGCCTAGGATATAGGTTAAAAGCAAAAATATGTATTTTATTTAAAAAGTATACCTAAAGTAAATAAGACATGTCATGCTCACACACACATACCTGGGTCCTTTTGATTTACATAAAAATGTCAGATAAAAATTTTAAAGCCGGCCCCCGTGCCGGAGTGGTTAACACATCGCGCTACGACGCCAGGGGTCCCGGGTTCGAATCCCGGCCTCGGCAAGGATGTTTCTGAGTGTCCATTTATCAATTTCATCATATCATCACTCATCCCCATCTTCTCAAATAACCAAAAGTAGCATAAAAAGCGAAATAAAATAAAGCAAATCAATCAAAAATTTTAAAATGGAATGGCTGTAATTTCTGCACATGAAATACGTATATTGCTAATCTCACATCTGACACATGGACGGAGTTTTACATTCATAATCATAGATGTCTCTTCAACTACATTTCCTTAATTATAAGCTGTTAAAAATGTAAGTTTCATTTTAACACCAACATAAGAAAAGCACATTTTTGTTTTATCTTCTGTGTCTGAAGAGAGCACTGAAGATAGTATGTGAGTCAATTTGTTTAACATAATAGAATGGAATTCTAACTTAACGTGTTTAAGTAGCCAAATTGATTTTATAACAAATATTCCAGTAGGTGCTGACCCAATTTAGTCATAATTTATTAGTGTGTAGCTATTTTTGACGGGCGCACTAATATTGAAGATATGACCAGCGCTCGAAATTAATCCTTAACATTAAAAAAAAACAAAAAAAAAACACTTGAATATATCGTATTGGAGTGTGCAACTATAGCAGCAGTAGTTCAAGGCATCAACAAGATTAAGATACAGGGTGTTTCATAAAAAGGTAAGTGAACATGGTTTGAATGTTGTTTCAGTTTAAATCAGTTATTTTTTAAAACACCCTGTACATTGTAAAATGTTGATTGCAGAAATGGTCCAAGACAGTCAATTTCCGGTACCATTTAACTACCGTAAAATAAGACCACGTCCATTAAAAAAGTATTAATTGCTATTACATAGTAATTAAAATAATTTTAATTATTTTGTTCTTAAAAATATATTTATCTTGCACACATTTGCGATTTATGATCATTATATATTATGCAAGAAACTCAAATTTTCATTTGAAGCTTTGTTCTTTTATGGCGTTTGTTCAAAATCAAACCAAAAACACCGATTATCACTTCAAATAAAAAGAAGAATTTTTTAGGGTATCACGTGGAACAGCTACTGGCAAAAGTGCCCTTTGCTGCTGTTTTTTTATGCACCAAACTTTAACATTTATGCACGTTAATGTGTCGCTGAAGTGAACATGTTTGTATCAATTGACACATTTTGGGCTTTGTGTGAAATAACAGAAGTAAAAGGGTACATGATATAAAAAAATCACAATTTAACGCAAATTTTATGCATGATACTTGAAGATTTTTGTACATTCATCATGCTCTTTTTTGTCACTTACCAGATGGTTAGCTGTTAGTTATATTTCTGAGAACATTTTCTTCTTGTTTTGCGGTCCTTTTGAAATATATTTCTGATTCCCAGTAACCCACAAGCCCAGGCGTGCATTGTTAAAAGTTATCACAAAATGTACAAAATTCAACCGTTAAAATTAAACAGTTTGCCTGTTAATAACAAATAATATTTAATATTTTATCATAGATAAATATTAGGTCAGTCAAAAAGTAAATGCAATAATTTATTTTTTATTTTTCACAGCAACAATAGAAAACTTACAATGATATCATTTTCCAACATAGTCCCCCTGCACTTCAATACACTTGGTCCAACGTTCCACATGCTTTCCGATACCCTGAGAAAAAAGGTTTTCGGTTGAGCAGCAAGCCACGTATGCACCGCTTCCTCCGCCTGTTGATCTGTGTCGAATCGACGGCCTCTTAAAGCATCTTTAAGTGGACCGATCAGATGGTAATCCGACGGGGCGAGATCGGGACTGTATGTAGGATGCTCTAACACCTTGAAGCCCAGAATCGAAGAGTTTGGGAGGTGTTGGCGGCGGTATGGGGACGCGCGTTGTCATGCAACAAAATAATGCCTTCCGACAATCGACCTCGTCGTTTGCTTCGAATTGCAGGCTTCAACTTGTTCGAGAGCCACTGTATCGTTCACTGTTTATTGTTGTCCCCTTTTCCACATAATGTTCATAATTACCCCTTTGGAGTCCCATAAAAGTGTGAGCATCACTTTTCCTGCAGAGTGCTGACGCTTGACTTTGTTTTCACTGGAGATTCAGGATGTTTCCATTCCATGCTCTGGTGTTTGCTCTAAGGTTCGAAGTGATGGATCCATGTTTCATCTCCAGTGATGATTCGTTTAGAAAAGGCTTCAACTTCGTTAGCATGTCTGTCCAATAATTGCTGACATATTCTCACACGATTTCGATTGTTCTCGTCAGTGAGTTCTTTAGGGACCCATCTCGCACAGACTTTATGAAAGTTGAGCCTGTTATGGATAATTTCATATGCAGAACCATGACTAACGTGCATATGGTTTGCCACTTTATCAACAGTCACTCGTCGGTTATTCAGAACCAGCTCACGAACTTGCTCAATGTTGTCATCAGTAGTGGATGTGGCTGGATGACCTGCTCTTTCCTCGTCCTTCACGCTTGTTCGACCGCTTTTGAACTTTTCAATCCACTGGTAAACACTTCGCAGCGGTAAAACATTGTCACCGTATTATGCTGAAAGTCTTCTATGGATTTCAGCTCCTGGTACACCTTCAGACCACAAAAACGGATTACAGAACGGTATTCTTCTGTGGTGCACACGGACAGTGGCGCAGCCATGTTTACTTGGCAACACTGCAGAGCGAACTGAAGTGATGACGCTGTAACCTGCCACAGGGGAAGACAACGATACTATCTATCGGCTTGCGAGCGCAGAAAGCTGTACATCCAACCTACGGAAGAAAAGAAAAACATTGCATTTACTTTTCGACTAACCTAATATATAGAGTGATTGTAAATTGCAGTTGTGTGAACCATAAATATACAGGGTGGTCCATATTGATAGGACACACTTTGTTTTGTATTTTCAGACAAAGGGGAATATTCTAACATTTTTTAAATGCAGTGTATTTGGAAGATAGAGCTTGTCAGTTAATATTAATTCATTCTTCATTTTATTGTTTCACTGAATTATGCTCCTGCGGACTCCTGTTGAAATTGCGTATGTTGTGGAAGCATTGCTCCATCATTACAGCATAAAGGTGATTCCGACAACATGTCATGAAGCGTCGATCACCTTCTTAGAAGATAATCCTGCGTGTTGTGAAAAACTTTCGTGAGACAGCTAATGCCGACAAGAAACCATCAGCTGAGCAACCTGGAACGTCTTGTAGTGCAGAGAACATTGAACGCGTGACGAATACAGTTGAGCAAAGTCACTGGTGAGCGCTACAACGTCGTGTTAATTACGTTCTCCGTTCCTTAAATGAGGTGGCTCGGTCTTACAAAATGTTGATGCAACAAGAAAAGGGTGAACCTAAAGGAAAGGGTGTACACCACAAGATCTCAGACAACTGCTGAACTCAATGGAAATATCCGGGGGTAGATAGAGGTCATTGCGGCCGATTTGCTACGACGCAGTATAAACAGTATTACTTCGAGAAGCCAAGAATGTTCTCCCCAAGGCGATGCCCATGTAAGGGATGTTATATCCAAACAATAAACAGTGTTGTAAACTCCCGTACTTAGGTTATGTATTGCACGTGGTGATTAATAAATGTCCTTGTTCCATTCCTAGAAATTTTATATTTTAAATGTGTCCAATCAATATGGACCACCCTGTATTTCTAAATACAATGAAGCCCTAAATTTATACTGATTACGTTAACTATGTAATAGTCTTAAATACTTTTAAAATTGGTAATTGTCATTGCTTTTACGGTAGCTATAATTGACGGTCTTCTTCTGTCAACTATTTACGTGCGTCAGTCATCACTCATCAGATTTCTATAAAGAAATACAGGGTTCTTCAAAAAGAAATTCACACTTGAAATAATGTTGCCCACGAGACGAGACGAGACGAGACTTTGGTCTGTCTCGTCTCGTGAAAATGCTGTCTCGTCTCGTGTCTCGTCTTGAAAAAATTATCGTTTGTCCCGTCTCGTGTCTCGTCTCGAAGGGTTCTGTCTCGTCTCGTCCCGTCCCGTCTCGTTTTGTCTCGTCTCGTCTCGTGAAAGTAATGCAGGATATTATGCCAACAAAAGTTCTAACTGGGAGGCATCACAAATATTATTCTCGAAAATTGGTTAAACCTGTAATCACTTTGCTCACTGTAGCTATAGTGAGAGTAAATATGATTCCTTAATCATAAGAACATGAGTATATCAAATAAAGTTTGTTGATTATCAATAGCTAGATAATATATAGAATCTGCCTTGCTTTTCTAGCTCCCATCCACTCTTTATCCATCGTACACGCAGAGAGCTTTCAGACAGAAGGAACACGCGACAGGCGACAAGCCACACGGGAGTTTACACTGAAGTGACAAGCGACAGGATCCCCCTCCGTTCCGTCTATGATAAAAGAGACACGTGGTGCTTCGGTTCGGAAGATTGCGTTTACTGAGGGTTCGTATCCAAGCGAAACATGTTGCTTGTCGCTTCTCTCCTGTGACTTGTTCAATGTGACAAGCGACACGGAAGTATCACACTGAAGCAACGAACGACAGGGACACTTCAGTTTATAAGCAAGCATTCATCGCGCATGCGCGGATAACAACCCTTGCGACTATACTGTCTATACGGTATCCAGAAAACGGCCTAAGCAGAACAACAAGCAAGCGACAAGCGAGACGTGCAGCTTCGGTTCGAAGAGTTTGCTGTGAGCAAGATTTCTTCACACCAAAGTTACAGGCGACAAGCGACACGAGTCGCTTGGAAGCGAACTTTCAGTAGTCAATGCAACCTTTCGGACAAAAGACACACGAAGATGCACGTGTCTCTTGTAGCCTCGGTCCGTTGTTCACGGATGCGGGGTGAATGTTTTCCTTCAGACTGAAGAGGATTGTGTCGCTTGTCGCTTGGGTGTGGAATTATACGTGTCGCTTGTCTTTTCGGTGTGAAATTTCCACAAGATATCTTTCAGGTTGAAGCGACAGGCGACAAGCGACAAAGGGTTTTCACACCAAAGCAACAAGCGACACGCTCCTTTAGGGAGATTTCAGACCGGAGCGACAAGCGACACGCGACACATGTTGCTTTGGAACGAGCCAATCAACAGCAACGTTTCATAGCGTAGGAGCATGGCAGGCCGCACAAACCTGCGTTCGATTGGTGAAATCCTGAAGCGACACGTGTTACGGGTCGCGTGTCGCTTCGATGTGAAATCTCCCATAGTCTATAAGCAAGCTTTCACTGTGAATTCACTACCAACGGACAGAGGCGACACAATGCAAGCTATTAAAAACGGCCCAGTCCGAACGACACGCAAGCGACAAAGCGACAAAGCTTGCCGGTCTAGTCGCTTCCGTTCGGAACTTTGCATTTATTACTATGGGTTCATTTCCAAGCGACACTTGTTGCTGTCGCATGTCGCTTATTACTCCTATGACTTCAGGCAATTTTAGGTTCGTTACGTCAAAGCAGAGTATCTAATTGCACTAGCCTTTTAGAGCCGCGGTGGTGTAGTAGTTAGGGCGTCTGACTGCCAGGCGGGAGACCCGGGTTCGAATCCCGGAGTGGGTGAATAAAGGTCGGAATTGTTCCGCATTGTCCCCGCATAAAGCAGCTCCGGGGTTCAACAGCCTCATATCAATGGGTGCATGGGGGGCAATCCTCGAGGGCAAAAGCTGCCGGAGTGTGGTGCTGATCACTTCGCCTCCAAAATGACCTTTCCCCCACATCCCGTAAATGTGCCGTCATGGCACTGTGTTATATGCAATTGGAACTTTACCTTTACCTAGGTTTTTAGTGCGAAATCTTTGGAGTTTGCAACCAGCACTCGAGGCTGCTGTGGATTTTGAGAAGAGGGTCGCAAATGAAAGAAGGGTCTGTTTGGGCGAGAAACTTCATGACGATTGTCGCCAGTATGGTTGGAACAGGGCCGTAGAAAACAATGGCAGTGACTACCTCCGGATTGTTTTGCGCAAGAATGAATGGAAGAGAGCTCTTGGGGTAGCAGATAGTTGCCAAATTTAGCAAGATCCTGTGGCCGAGTGGTTAGCACATCGCGCTGCGACGCCAAGGGTCCCGGGTTCGAATCCCGGTCGGGCTTGGTTGTTTGTGAATGTCCATTCATCAATTTCATCATTTCATCACCCATCCCCATCTTCGCAAATTAGCCAAGAGGCACAAAACTCGAAGTAAAATAAATCAAATCAAATCAAATCAAAGTTGCCAGATTTAAGGTATTCTGAGGAAATTTCAGTAGGAAGATACAGGGAGTGGTGAACAATTCCTTTGTTTAAGTAGGCATCAACCAAACAATTGTTCACCTGTACCAAAGGATTTGGTGAAGTTCTATTTGTTTGACGTAAACAATTTTTTTTTCGGTTACCAATACCAAATATTATTTTGGTAAATGTAACAAGATGTAGTCCATTTGTTTAGGAAAACCAAATAATTTAGTCAAAATTACCAAATTTGCCTTCTTAGTAAATGTTTATATTTAAGGTTACCAAACAATTTGTTAAATAATTTATTCAAACTTACTTAATCTGGCTAATTTTAGCTAGGCTGGATAGTTTGTACAAACTAACCGATCTCAACATTGAGAAAGCTCAGAATAGAAAAATAACATGAACTAACAGTTTTTGGAGCGTGCTTGTTTTTCTTCGCCAGATTTTTTTCCCCCGGTCATCCGTTTAGAGGGTTATGTCCCTCTCTTCGGCACGTGCTAGATACTTTAAATATATAATAATAGTAATAGATAGGCTAAGTGCACTTTTTTCTATTTTTGGGATTATGAAATGAACATTAATCTAGTCTTGAAATGTCCTTGGATTTTTTTGCTATATTATATTATATAACACCCTACTTTCATTCTTATGTTAGTAAATAAATACCCTTTCTTGTAGTTTGATTATTAGTTGCAATATGAAGGGTATAAATGTGGTCGTAATTGTGGTGGATGATGAATGGTGTATAGTTCATAATCAGGATGTCTGGGCCCGATGGTCAGAGTATACAGAGTTAAAAGATGTTGTAATGGAGTATACAATCTGTACGTGTAACAGTCGTGTATTGCATCTTCACGGATTGTGTGAACCAAAGGTGGGTGTTCTTTGTCCATCCTGTTATTTATATATTCTTTTCGCAATGCCTCTAGGTGAAGTGTTATATGTGGAAAACTTATTCGTGTGTATAAGAGTCGAGTTGGACTTGGTAGTTTGATTCTGTATGCCAGTCGACATGCATGTCTCTCTATGATTTGTAGTCGTTCATAGAACGAGTCCTTTGCTGAGAGCCATGCTGTGTGTCCATACGTAAGTACGGGCCGAAGAAAGGCCAGATAGGTATTTAGGAGGATGTTTGCTCGAAGTCCCCAATTCGTGCCGACAAGTCTCTTCATCAGCTGTAGTCTGTTTTTGGCTTTCTTTTTGATGTTCTGCAAGTGTGGTGTCCATGTTAGTTTTGTGTCAAATATGACACCAAGATATTTGGCGCTGTTGGTAGGAATTATGCGTGTGCCACGGATCTTAAGATCTAACATACTTGGATTTCTTTCTACTCGTGAACGGCATCCAGTAGGAAGAAATATTATGGCTTGAGTTTTTGCGCTATTGATGGTGAGTCTCCAAGTGTCGCACCATCGTTGAAATACATTAATAGCTGGTTGCATAATGCGATTTATTGCTTGAATTGTGGAACCACAAGCCAGTAGAGCTGTATCATCAGCGTATTGGTATGTTGACACCTGAGAGAATGTTGGCATATCTGCGACATAAAGTAAGTAGAGCAATGGAGATAATACCGATCCTTGCGGTACTCCGGCGTTCAGGAAGATAGGGTGAGACAGATTGTTATTTATTGTTACATATGCCATTCGGTTGGTAAGAAAGTTGAAAATTAGTCGAATGTAACAGAAAGGAAGGCGAAACTTATGCAGTTTATATATGAGGCCGGTGTGCCACACTTTATCGAATGCTTTTTCAAGATCGAATAGTATTAAACAAGAGGGTTTAGATGTATTGTACTGGTTATAGATTCGATTTGAGAGTCTTAGTAGGTTATCCAAGACGCTAAAGTGTGGTCTAAATCCGGCTTGGTGTATCGGGAGAAAATTATTTGACAATAAGTGAGAGTGTAATCGGCGGACTAAAATTTTTTCAAGGATTTTGCTGAGTGTTGATGTTAGTTGTATAGGTCTATAGCATTTTGGGTCTGTACGATCTTTATCAGGTTTCGGAAACATGAGTACCTTCGACACTTTCCATTCGACAGGGTAATATCCAGTGCGAAGGATTAAGTTGTAAATCAAGGCGAGAAATGACAACATTGCTAGTGGAGCTTTCTTTATCAAGACATATGTGATGGAATCAAACCCTGGGGCAGTGTTTCTTTTGTTGCGGACTGCGTTTATTATATCATCTGTGGTAATTAAAGTAGTAAGAGGGTGATTTGCGTTGATAGCATGATAAGAACTGGGTTGCAGTTGTCTATTTTCAGGATGTACCTTCCTTGTTATTTGAGATTCTAATCTGCTATTAGGAGCAAGCGAATCTGTGCAAATTCATTTGCCTTTTCGTAATCATTTGTAAGAGCTTGTTGTTGTGAGAGAAGAGGATACGTAGTACTTGTATGTTTTCCTGTAAGCATATGAAATCGTTTCCAGAATTTGCTAGGATGGCTTTCAGCATCAAGGTGATTGCAAGTGTCGATCCACTTACGTTGTTTGTGTGCCTTTATGTAGTTATGGACAGTTCTTATCCATTGGCGGTGAACTCGCAGACATTCAGGATGCCTTGTTTGTACGTATTCCCGATAGGCACGACGTGATGCAGTCACTAGATGAAGGTATTTAGGTGGAAATTTAGGTTTAAAACTGTTCACAGTTATCTGTGGTATATGTGTGCTTGCTGCTTGTTTGACTTCTGACGTGATGTTTTCTACAGCCTTATCTAATTCGTCAGAGTTCGTTGGAGGGGTGAGATTTTGAAAGATAGTGGAGAGATCTTCTCGATAACCTTCCCAATTTGCTCTGTTATAATCGTAGATCCGCTTTGGAGGAACCTGTTTGTGTTGAGTATAGTGGTGCACTGGTAGAGTTATTTTAATTGGTGCATGATCACTTCCTATCGGTGCAAGGACTTCTATGTTAATTTTGTCAGCTAAGGAAGGTGACACAAAAACTACATCGGGGGTTGTGTTGCTCTCTGGACGAGTTGCAGATGGTAAATCTTGAAATATCCCTGTAGTATTGTTATCGATGGTAGTGTGGAAAGCTGTTCGTTCTGCATTTGTTCGACTATGTATATTAATATCAGCTAGTATGAAGTAATGACGGTATGTAGAAGCGATATAAAGAAAGAAGTCCGTAGGTAGAGGACTAGTGGGTCGTATATATACAGTAGCCAATGTCACATTTATACTTTTGAGATAAAGTGTGGCAATAGAATATTCTTGGTATGGAAATTGAGGTGGTAATATATTTGTTCTATAGGGAAATTTTGGCTTGATCCCTAGGGCTACTCCACCACATAATCGTTGCGCCGTTGTAGGACCAGGTGTATGTAGCAAGGAATACCTGGGTATGTAATGGGGTGTGACTTTGGGGATACGGGTTTCATTCAGTGCAAAGAAATGAATGTCTTCTTCCAGGAGAAGTTCCTGGAATATAGCTTTATGTTTCGGTAGAGAACGGGTGTTCATAAATAGGAAATTATATTGTATATTGCCCGCCATAATTATATAAATAACAGTTAGGTTTCTAAACTTCGGTTTCCAGTGGTACAATTTGAAAATGTACATGTGGACCAGAATATGTAGCGAACAGGTGGACACGAAAAAGAGTCTTAGCTGTCTGTACTATCTGTAGTAGTATATGTTGGCGTAGAAATGGGTGGATATTTTGTAGGGTTAATGTTTGAAATCTAAGTAGATCTTCAACCGTCACTGGTTGTTTCAAAGAGTTTTGTGGTGGAGTTGTGGAGTCCCTTGTTCTTAATGGTACAGTCAGGTCGGGTCGTGATGCTTCAGGGTTTGGACGGGCAGCACAGCGATAACTATATGAGGGATGAGCCTCTTTGCAGGTGTTACACTTGGGTGGTGCATTTAGATTCGTGCAATCTTTAGTTGCGTGTTGGCCAGAGCAATAGCCACAGATAGGTGTTTCGGGGCAATTTGCCGTAGTGTGGGAGTTGTATTTCTGGCAGCGTTCGCATCGTAATGGAAGGGGTGCTTTTGAATGTGAAGGTTCAACCCTGTGTCTTTGGCGATATATATAAGCCCCTTCATGAAGTAAGCGATCGATCGTGTTGGAACAATCTGTTATGACTCGCATCAGGAAAGTTGGACCATTATTGTTCTGTATTCGAACGCATTTTATTACTTCATGGCCTTCCAAACGCAGTTCTTCTAATACTTCTTGATCAGCGAGTTCTGGATCTACGCCTCTGATAACCACTGACATGTGTGGTGGTTTGTTTGGAGGTGGTGGTTGTTTGGTGGTTTTGGGAGTCAGTTGGGAAAGAGCAGCCTGTGGTCCAAAAATTTCAAACGAAACTTTGTTTCTCAGAGTGGAGAGAAATTGTGGATCTTTTGATTTTATTATGATGCCATTTCTGGTGAATATAATTTGTTCTACTTGTGCTCGGGGGAGGTATTTTTGCAACTGTTGAAGAAGTAGCTTAGAAGTTCTATTCTTGGGGTCGTAGTGTTGCAGTAGGAAGTTGTAGACAGTGGAATTTACTTCAGTGCGACCATCGGTTTGTGCAGTATCTCTGGAATTGAACTTTGATATGCGTGCTTGTTCTTGATATTTTTGTTTCTTTTGTAGTTGAAGAGGAGATCGAGAGCGATCCCTGGATGTTTTTGAATCGGCTGAATTGCTTCTTGAGTTGCCTCGGTCTTGTTTTTGGATTATCCTGTCTCTAGAGTTTGCACCCCCAACTTGTTGGGGGAGCCCTTTATGCATGGTGAGCGAAGGGAGGCAACCTAGTAATCTTTTTCAAAGGCGAAACAATTAGGAGACAGAGTTATTTCAGGTGTTGCAAAAATAAGCAAAGTACAAGGTGCTGCAAACGAGAATTGTAGCACAGTTTGCTTCAAAAATAAAGAGAGTACAAGTGCTGCAAACGTGGATTGTAGCACAGTTTGCTTCTAAATAAGCAGAGTACAAGT